>NC_058410.1:121841118-121879257 GCF_002201575.2 Neomonachus schauinslandi
AAAGCCCAGGGCCAGATGGCTTCCCAGGGGAATTCTACCAAACATTTCAAGAAGAATTAATACCTATTCTTCTGAAACTGTTCCAAAAAATAGAAATGGAAGGAAAACTTCCAAACTTGTTTTATGAGGCGACCATTACCTTGATCCCCAAACCAAAGACCCCACCAAAAAGGGGAATTACAGACCAATATCCCTGATGAACATGGATGCAAAAATTCTCACCAAAATACTAGCCAATAGGATCCAACAGTACATTAAAAGGATTATTCACCACGACCAAGTGGAATTTATCCCTGGGCTGCAAGGTTGGTTCAACATCCGCAAATCAATCAGTGTGATACAATACATTAGCAAAAGAAAGAACAAGAACCATATGATCCTCTCAGTAGATGCAGAAAAAGCATTTCACAAAGTACAGCATCCTTTCTTGATCAAAATTCTTCAGAGTATAAGGATAGACAGTACATACCTCAATATCGTAAAAGCCATCTATGAAAAACCCACAGTGAATATCATTCTCAATGGGGAAAAACTGAGAGCTTTCCACACCTAAGGTCAGGAACACAGCAGGGATGTCCACTATCACCACTACTATTCAACATAGTATTGGAAGTTCTAGCCACAGTAATCAGACAACAAAAAGAAATAAAAGGCATCCAAATCGGCAAAGAAGAAGTCAAACTCTCACTCCTGGCAGATGATATGATACTTTATGTGGAAAACCCAAAAGACTCCACCCCAAAACTGCTAGAACTCATACAGGAATTCAGTAAAGTGGCAGGATATAAAATCAATGCACAGAAATCAGTGGCATTCCTATACACCAACAACAAGACAGAAGAAAGAGAAATTAAGGAGTCGATCCCATTTACAACTGCACCCAAAATCATAAGATATCTAGGAATAAATCTAACGAAAGAGGCAAAGGATCTGTACTCAGAAAACAATAAAATACTCATGAAAGAAATTGAGGAACACACAAAGAAATGGAAAAACGTTCCATGCTCATGGATTGGAAGAACAAATACTGTGAAGATGGCAATGCTACCTAGAGCAATCTACACATTCAATGCAATCCCCATCAAAATACCATCCACTTTTTTCAAAGAAATGGATCAAATAATCCTAAAATTTGTATGGAACCAGAAAAAAACCCGAATAGCCAGAGGAATGTTGAAAAAGAAAAGCAAAGCTGGCGGCATCACAATTCCGGACTTCCAACTCTATTACAAAGCTATCATCATCAAGACAGTATGGTACTGGCACAAAAACAGGCACATAGATCAGTGGAACAGAATAGAGAGCGCAGAAATGGACCCTCAACTCTATGGGCAACTCATCTTCGACAAAGCAGAAAAGAATGTCCAATGGAAAAAAGACAGTCTTTTCAACAAATGGTGTTGGGAAAATTGGACAGCCACATGCAGAAGAATGAAACTGGACCATTTCCTTACACCACACAACAAAATAGACTCCAAATGGTTGAAAGACCTCAATGTGAGATAGGAGTCCATCAAAATCCTAAAGGAGAACACAGGCAGCAACCTCTTCGACCTCAGCTGCAGCAACTTCTTCCTAGAAACATCACCAACGGCAAGGGAAGCAAGGGCAAAAATGAACTATTGGAACCTCATCAAGATAAAAAGCTTTTGCACAGCAAAAGAAACAGTCAACAAAACCAAAAGACAACAAGCAGAATGGGAGATCTTTGCAAATGACATATCAGATAAAGGGCTAGTATCCAAAATCTATAAAGAACTTATCAAACTCAACAAAGAACAAATGATCCAATCAAGAAATGGGCAGAAGACATAAACAGACATTTTTCCAAAGAAGACATCCAAATGGCCAACAGACACATCAAAAAGTGCTCAACATCACTCGGCATCAGGGAAATCCAAATCAAAACCTCAATGAGATACCACCTCACACCAGTCAGAATGGCTAAAATTAACAAATCAGGAAATGACAGATGTTGGCAGGGATGTGGAGAAAGGGGAACCCTCCTCCACTGTTGGTGGGAGTGTAAGCTGGTGCAGCCACTCTGGAAAACAGTATGGAGGTTCCTCAAAAAGTTGAAAATAGAGTTACCATATGATTCAGCAATTGCACTACTGGGTATTTACCCCAAAGATAAAAATGTAGTCATCTGAAGGGGTACATGCACTCCGATGTTTATAGCAGCAATGCCCACAATAGCCAAACTGTGGAAAGAGCCAAGATGTCCATTGACAGATGAATGGATAAAGAAGATGTGGTCTATATATACAATGGAATATTATGCAACCACCAAAAGGAATGAGATCTTGCCATTTGTAACAACGTGGATGGAACTGGAGGGTATTATGCTGAGCAAAATAAGTCAAACAGAGAAAGACATGTATCATATGACCTCACTGATATGAGGAATTCTTCATCTCAGGAAACAAACTGAGGGTTGCTGGAGTGGGGGGTGGGGTGGGAGGGATAGGGTGACTGGGTGATAGACACTGGGGAGGGTATGTGCTCTGGTAAGCGCTGTGAATTGTGCAAGACTGTTGTATCACAGATCTGTACCTCTGAAACAAATAATGCAATATATGTTAAGAAAAAAAAAAAGAAGAAGAAGATAGCAGGAGGGGAAGAATGTAGGGGAGAAATCGGAGGGGGAGACGAACCATGAGAGATGATGGACTCTGAAATACAAACTGAGGGTTCTAGAGGTGAGGGGGGTGGGAAGATGTGTTAGCCTGGTGATGGGTATTAAAGAGGGCATGTTCTGCATGGAGCACTGGGTGTTATGCACAAACAATGAATCATGGAACACTACATCAAAAACTAATGATGTAATGCATGTTGATTAACATAACAATAAACATTTTTTTAAAAAAAGAACATACAAAAAAAAAGAGAGAGAGAGTTCTCTGCACTGAGGAAAAATGGCCAGGACCTCTCTTCTCAGACTTGCACAGATTCTCCTCAAGTGAGGATCATGGTATGGGAAGACTGTGGGACACCTATGTCTCAGTCCAAAAAAAGCCACCTGCCCCCACATAGCACAATGACCTCCTGGACTCTGTGTCACCAGCTGGGTTTTAATGCTTTTCACCTGTCTTTGTCTTTATTTCTCCATCTTGTAGCCTTCTGAATTAATCAGGTAGTAACTATATTATCTTTTTGCTGCTATTTTTCCTTGTTTGTTTAAAATAAATAACATTTAAATGCATAAGAAATAAGTACATCTGGGGCTCCTGGGTGTCTCAGTCATTAAGCGTCTGCCTTCAGCTCAGGTCATGATCCCAGGGTCCTGGGATCGAGCCCCGCTTCGGGCTCCCTGCTTGGCGGGAAGCCTGCTTCCCCCTCTCCCACTCCCCTGCTTGTGTTCCCTCTCTTGCTGTGTCTCTTTCTGTCAAATAAATAAAATCTTAAAAAATGGATAATTTTTTAAGATAACAAAAATGGAAATTTAGATAAACAAAATGGAGATAAACAAAAATGGAAATTTAGCATACCAAAATTATGGGATACACAAAAAGTAGTTCTTTTTCTTAAGGTTTTATGCATTCATTTGAGAGAGAGAGAGAGAGCATGAGTGGGGGGAGGGGCAAAGGAAGAGTGATAAGCAGAGTCCCACTGAGCAGGGAGCCCAATGTGGGGCTCGATCCCAGAACCCTGGAATCATGACCTGAGCCAAAGGCAGATGCTTAACCAAATGAGCCACCCAGGCACCTCCAGAAAAAGCAGTTCTAAAGGGAAATTCCTAGCAATAAATGCCTACCTCAAAAAAAAAAAAATAAGAAAAGTCTCAAATTAACCTAACTTCACACCTCAAAGTACTAGAAAAAGCACAAACACCCAAAGTTAGTAGAAGGAAGGAAACAACAAAACTTAGACAGAAATAAATGACACAGAGACTAAAAAACAAAACAAAATAAAATGATAAAAAGATCCATGAAACTCAGAGCTGATTCTTTGAAAAGATAAACAAGTCTCTAGGTAGACTCATCATGACAAAAAAAAGAGAGCACTCAAATAAATGAAATCATAGATGAAAAAGGAAATGTTACAACTGATACCATAGAAATACAAAGGATCATAAGAGACTACTATCAACAATTACATGTTAACAAATTGGACAACCTAGAAGAAATGGATAAATTCTTAGGAACATACAGCCTATCAAGACTGAGTCAAGATGAAATAGAAAATGTGAACAGACCAATTACTAGAAGGAGATTGAATCCTTAATCAAAACCCTCCCAACAAATAAAAGTCCAGGACAAATAGCTTCACTGATAAATTCTACCAAATATTCAAACAAGAATTAATACCAATCCTTCTCAAAGTCTTCTAAATCTTTACTATAAGTTCATTCTGTAAGAGGAAGAAACTTCCAAATTCATTTTGCAAGGCCAGCATTACCCTGATATCATAACCAGGCAAGGATGCCACCAAGAGAAGATAATTACAGACCAATAGCTAAAATGAGCATAGATACAAAATTCCTTGACAAAATATTAGCAAATTGAATTCTACCACACATCAAAAGGACCATACACAAAGATCAAGTGAGCATGCAAGGATGGTTCAACATCTGCATGCAAGAATGGTTCAACATCTGCAAATTGTTAATGTGATACACCACATTAATATAATGTACAATAAAAATCATATGATCATCTCAATATATGCAGAAAAAGCATTTGTAACATCCATTTATGATAAAAACTTCTCAACAAAGTGAGTATGGAGGTAATGTACCTCTGCATAATAAAGGCCATATACAACAATCCCACAGCTAACATCATACTCAATGGTGAAAATCTGAAGCTTTTCTTCTAAGATTAGAAACAGGACAAGGATGCCCACTCTTACCACTTTTATTCAACATAGTAATGGAAGTTCTACCCAGAGCAATCAGGCAGGAAAAAAGAAATATCATCCAAATTGTAAAGGAAAAAGTAAAACTGTCACTATTGGTGGATGTCATGATATTATATACAAAAACCTAAAGACTCCATCAAAAAAAAAAAAACCTGTTAGAACTAATAAATAAGTTTAGTAAAGTTTCAAGATACAAAATTCATATTCAGAAATATGGTTTCTATACATGAATAACAAGCTATCAGAAAGAGAAATTAAGAACAAATCCCATATACAATTGCATCAAAAAGAATAAAATACCTAGGAATAAAAGAGTTGGAAGACTTGTATATTGGAAACTACAAGACATTAATGAAAGAAGTTGAAGAAAACACAAATAAATAGAAAGATATTTTGTGCTCATGCATTGGAAGAATTAGTATTGTTAACATATCTATACCACCCAAAAGAATATGCAGATTAAATACAATCCCTGACAAAATTCCAATGGCATTTTACAAAAACATGGAAGAGAAAATCCTAAAATATGTGTAGAAGCATAAAAAATCCTGCATGGTCAAAGCTAGAGGCAACACATTTCCTGATTTCAAACTATTTTACAAAGACACAGTAATTAAAACAATATGGTATGGGCATAAAAACAGACATACAGGTCAATGTAACAGAATAGAGAGCCCAGAATTAAACCCACACATATATGGTTAATTAATTTACAACAAAGGAGCCAAGAATAGACAATAGGAAAAGAACAGTCTCTTCAATAAATGATTTTGGGGAAATTGGACACCCAGAAGCAAAAGAATGAAACTGGACCACCATATTACACCATACACCAAAATTAATTAAAAATGGATTGAACACTTGAATGCAAGACATAAAACTCCTAGAGAAAAACATAGGTGGTAAGCTTTTTGACATAGGTGGTGGTGACAATTTTCTGAATCTGACACCAAAAACAAAAGCAACAAAAGCAAAAACAAACAAGTGGGACTACAGTAAGCTTTTTAGTTCCTGCACAGAAAAGGAAACCATCAACAAAATGAAAAGGTAACCTACTGCATGGGAGAAAATATTTGCATGGGAGAATATCATACATCTGATCAGCAGCTAATATCCAAAATATAGAAAGAACTCATACTACTCAATAACAATAAAACAATGCAATTAAAAAGAGCAGAAGATTTGAATAGACATTTTTCTAAAGAAGATATACAAAAGGTCAACAAGTACATTAAAAGATGCTTAGCATCATTAATCACCAGGGAAATGCAAAGCAAAACCACAATGAGATATCACTTCATACCTGTTAGAATGGCTATTATAAAAAAAAAAAAAGACTAGAATAACAAAGTATTAGCAAGGATGTGGAAGAAAGTGAATGCTTGTGCGCTATTAGTGGGAATATAAATTGGTGCAGTCACTATGGGAAATGGTATGGTGGTTCCTCAAAAAATAAAAAATAAAACTATGATATGATCCAGCAATTCCACTTCTGGGTACTTATCTGAAGAAAAGAAGAACACTAATTCAAAAAGATATATGCATTCCCATGTTCATTTAACACTATTTGCAAAAACCAGGACATAGAAACAACCTATATATCCACTGATGGATGAATGGATAGAGAATTTGTGGTATAGATATATGATAGAATATTATTCAGCCATAAAAATGAGTGAAATTTTGCCATTTGAGACATCATGGGTGGACATCTAGGGCATTACGATAAGTGAAATAAGTCAGAGAAAGACAGATAACACATGATTTCACTCATATGTAAAATCTAAAAAAATTTTTTTAAATTAAGCTAACAGATACAGACAACAAATTCATGGTTTCTAGAGTCAGGGGGGTGGGAATAGGATAAATGGGTGAACACTGTTTTGTTTTGTTTTTAAATAAATTCCATAAATATAAAATAAATTTAAAATTAAATCTTTGTGTTTCAAAACTACTGAGCTTCCTGCATCTGTAGGGGAAATAGTACTTTTGTGTGTGTGTAGCCAAGTAAAAGTAGTGGTATAAACAACATACCATTAATGGTTTAATGATGATATCAAGGACAAGAATAGGAGTCAAGAAAAAGATATTTTTACTTAGTTTTGAAAAAAATCTGGATATAAGTAAATATTTTAAATATGTAAATACTTTGATTCCTCAAGTTTACATCTTAGATATATAGGAACTCTATCTTCTCCTCTCTATCTCACTGTCACCAGCTGGACCCAGGCCCTAATCATTGCCCTCCCCCTATAACCTAATTGTTTACCCTGTCTCTGGTCTGGCCCCTCTGCTAGCATTCTTCCACAAAACAATTTTTCTAAAAATGCAAATATGTCAGTTCCTCCCCTCCTTAAAGTCTCCATGTCTTGGAAATGCTATGATAGTCTTCAACATGTGGGCCATCATACCCAAGACCCAGCTCCCGAGCAACTAACTGTCCAATCCACTACCCATGTTCTTCTCCTCAAATCACAGGCTCCAGACTCACCTGACAGTGCACTGTCAGCCACCTAGCTGAGTCCCATGTTCTTGCATATGCTCCATCCCTATGCTAAGGCATTTCTGTGATGCTTGATGAATTTCAGCTCAAACAATGCCTCCTGGCCACTGCCTTCCCTGACCTATAGACAGGATTAATTATTCCCTTGTGCCACCATTGGACCCAAATTGACTTCCTCTATAGCATTCGTGCCCCTATATTGTGATTATTTGTTTACTTCTATATCCTTCAGGGTCTGGCACATAGAAGGGCTCAAGGCATGTTTAATGGATAAATGAATACATTAAATTCTCTGAGTTTAGCTTAAGGCAGAAAGTGGTGAAAAATCATCTCAGTTGAACAAGTCCTTCTGAAGGACATGACTAATTCTGAGGGCAGTAAAACTTTTAAGAGCATCTTCCTGTGCTTAATTCAGAGTGTTAGTGTTCAGGGAGCCTGTATCAGCTCCCTGGCATTTCTGAATGGAAACAACATCCTGAGGAAATGGGTCCATTTGGGGACTTTCTCATGCTTTGTTCTTCCAGTTCTTACACATCATTGTGTATTCATGCAGCAGAAATGCACCAGATAGGGAAAGCTGGGAGCAGGTTGACCTATCAAGGGGCAGAAACATATGTTAGAACTCCATGACAAGACATAAGATAGAATTTCTAGAGTAACTTTACATACAAAAGATCTTTGCAGGCTCAGTGAATTCCTCAGCTCTACTCATGGGTATGCAAAATAATATTTTCTATACATATTCAATAAGAGGCTAAGTGATTAAGCACATAGACTCTGGAAGTAGACCAACCTGGGTTCAAGTCCTACCTTTGCCACCTGTTGAATATGTGACGTTTGGTATGCAACTTCTCTAGGCCTCCCATTTTTTTCTTCCTTGAAACATGGTTGTGAGTTTTGAGAAAATGCAGGTAAGACATTAAGCATGGGGCCTGGCATACTGAGCGTGATTAAAATGTTAAAAGCAGTGATGGGTGTTAAGTTGAATTTTTCTACTTCTGAACAACAAGTCGCTGGTTTGAAATATGTCTCCAGATAAATGCACCATGCCTCAAGTGTCATGTGTATAACCAGTACTAATGAAATGTTGAGAAAATAATCCTCTTCTTATGGGTTGCAGTTAATTTGCTTCAGTTAACGGAATGGTATGAGCAGTGAATTAGTAGTGAGTAGTGAGTACTCATTAGTAGTGAGTAGTAATTTTTTAATACTGCCCCCAAACCTTAAATGCATATTACTAAGTGAAAGAAGCCAATCTGAAAAGTCTACATAATGTATAATCCCAACCATATGATTCTCTGGAAAAGGCAAAACCATAGAGATGTAAAAAGTTCAGTGGTTGCCCGGGGTAGAAGGATGGGGGTTGGGAAGGATAAATAGGTGGAGCACAGAGGATTTTTAGGGAATAAAATTATTCTGTGTGGTACTATAACGGTGGACACATGACACTATGCATTTGTGAAAACCCATAAAATGCACACCAAAAGTGAGTCCTAATGTAAACTAGGGACCTTTGTTAATAATAATTACCTAGATTGATCCATCAATTGTAAAAAATGTGCTACACTAATACAAAATATAAATAATAGAAGAAACTGTATGCAGGTATGTGAGAACTCTTCTCTGATCAATTTTTCAGTAAAGCTAAACTGCTCTAAAAAAATGAAGTCTATTGGTCTATCCAACAAAAATATCTAAAAATTGTAAATATCTATGCCCCTAACATGGGAGCAGCCAATTATATAAGCCAATTAATAACAAAAGCAAAGAAACACATCAACAACAATACAATAATAGTGGAGGACTTTAACACTCCCCTCACTGAAATGGACAGATCATCTAAGCAAAAGATCAACAAGGAAATAAAGACTTTAAATGACACACTGGACCAAATGGACTTCACAGACATATTCAGAACATTCCATCCCAAAGCAACAGAAGACGCATTCTTCTCTAGTGCCCATGGAACATTCTCCAGAATAGATCACATCCTAAGTCACAAATCAAGTCTCAACTGGTACCAAAAGATTGGGATCTTTCCCTGCATAGTTTCAGGCCACAGTGCTTTGAAACTAAAACTCAATCATGAGAGGAAAGTTGGAAAGAACTCAAATACATGGAGGCTAAAGAGCATCCTACTAAAGAATGAATGGGTCAACCAGGAAATTAAAGAAGAATTTAAAAAATTCATGGAAACCAATGAAAATGAAAACACAACTGTTCAAAATCTTTGGGATGCAGCAAAGGCAGTGCTAAGAGGAAAATATAGAGCAATACAAGCCTTTCTCAAGAAACAAGAAAGGTCTCAAATACACAGCCTAACCCTCCACCTAAAGGAGCTGGAGAAAGAACAGCAAATAAAGCCTAAGCCCATCAGGAGAAGAGAAATAATAAAGATCAGAGCAGAAGTCAATGAAATAGAAACCAAAAGAACAGTAAAACAGATCAACGAAACTAGGAGCTGGTTCTTCGAAAGAATTAACAAGATTGATAAACCCCTGGCCAGACTTATTAAAAAGAAAAGAGAAAGAACCTAAATAAATAAAATCATGAATGAAAGAGGAGAGATCACAACCAACACCAAAGAAATACAAACAATTCTAAGAACATATTATGAGCAACTCTATGCCAGCAAATTCGATAACCTGGAAGAAATGGATGCATTCCTAGAGATGTGTCAACTACCAAAACTGAACCAGGAAGAAATAGAAAACCTGAACAGACCTATAACCACTAAGGAAATTGAAGCACTCATCAAAAATCTCCCAACAAACAAAAGCCCAGGGCCAGATGGCTTCCCAGGGGAATTCTACCAAACATTTCAAGAAGAATTAATACCTATTCTTCTGAAACTGTTCCAAAAAATAGAAATGGAAGGAAAACTTCCAAACTTGTTTTATGAGGCTACCATTACCTTGATCCCCAAACCAAAGACCCCACCAAAAAGGGGAATTACAGACCAATATCCCTGATGAACATGGATGCAAAAATTCTCACCAAAATATTAGCCAATAGGATCCAACAGTACATTAAAAGGATTATTCACCACGACCAAGTGGAATTTATCCCTGGGCTGCAAGGTTGGTTCAACATCTGCAAATCAATCAGTGTGATACAATACATTAATAAAAGAAAGAACAAGAACCATATGATCCTCTCAGTAGATGCAGAAAAAGCATTTCACAAAGTACAGCATCCTTTCTTGATCAAAATTCTTCAGAGTATAAGGATAGACAGTACATACCTCAATATCGTAAAAGCCATCTATGAAAAACCCACAGTGAATATCATTCTCAATGGGGAAAAACTGAGAGCTTTCCACACCTAAGGTCAGGAACACAGCAGGGATGTCCACTATCACCACTACTATTCAACATAGTATTGGAAGTTCTAGCCACAGTAATCAGACAACAAAAAGAAATAAAAGGCATCCAAATCGGCAAAGAAGAAGTCAAACTCTCACTCCTGGCAGATGATATGATACTTTATGTGGAAAACCCAAAAGACTCCACCCCAAAACTGCTAGAACTCATACAGGAATTCAGTAAAGTGGCAGGATATAAAATCAATGCACAGAAGTCAGTGGCATTCCTATACACCAACAACAAGGCAGAAGAAAGAGAAATTAAGGAGTCGATCCCATTTACAATTGCACCCAAAACCATAAGATACTAGGAATAAATCTAACCAAAGAGGCAAAGGATCTGTACTCAGAAAACAATAAAATACTCATGAAAGAAATTGAGGAAGACACAAAGAAATGGGAAAACATTCCATGCTCATGGATTGGAAGAACAAATATTGTGAAGGTGTCAATGCTACCTAGAGCAATCTACACATTCAGTGCAATCCCTATCAAAATACCACCCACTTTTTACAAACAAATGGAGCAAATAATCCTAAACTTTGTATGGAACCAGAAAAGACCCTGAATAGCCAGAGGAATGTTGAAAAAGAAAAGCAAAGCTGGTGGCATCACAATTCCAGACTTCCAGCTCTATTACAAAGCTGTCATCATCAAGACAGTTTGGGTCTGGCACAAAAACAGACACATAGATCAATGGAACAGAATAGAGAACCCAGAAATGGACCCTCAACTCTATGGTCAACTCATCTTCGACAAAGCAGAAAAGAATGTCCAATGGAAAAAAGACAGTCTCTTCAACAAATGGTGTTGGGAAAATTGGACAGCCACATGCAGAAGAATGAAATTGGACCATTTCCTTACACCACACACAAAAATAGACTCAAAATGGATGAAAGTCTTAAATGTGAGACAGGAGTCCAATCCTAAAGGAGAACACAGGCAGCAACCTCTTCAACCTCAGCCGCAGCAACTTCTTCTTAGAAACATTGCCAAAGGCAAGGGAAGCAAGGGCAAAAATGAACTATTGGAACCTCATCAAGATAAAAAGCTTTTGCACGGCAAAAGAAACAGTCAACAAAACCAAAAGACAATGGGAGAAGATATTTGCAAATGACATATCAGATAAAGCGTTCGTATCCAAAATCTATAAAGAACTTCTTAAACTCAACACCCAAAGAACAAATGATCCAATCAAGAAATGGGCAGAAGACATGAATAGACGTTTTTCCAAAGAAGACATCCAAATGGCCAACAGACACATCAAAAAGTGCTCAACATCGCTCGGCATCAGGGAAATCCAAGTCAAAACCTCAATGAGATACCACCTCACACCAGTCAGAATGGCTAAAATTAACAAGTCAGAAAATGACAGATGTTGGCGGGGATGCGGAGAAAGGGGAACCCTCCTACACTGTTGGTGGGAATGCAAGCTGGTGCAACCACTCTGGAAAACAGTATGGAGGTTCCTCAAAAAGATTAAAATAGAGCTACCATATGATCCAGCAATTGCACTACTGGGTATTTACCCCAAAGATACAAACGTAGGGACCCGAAGGGGTACATGTACCCCGATGTCTATAGCAACAATGTCCACAATAGTCAAACTGTGGAAAGTGCCAAGATGTCCATTGACAGATGAATGGATAAAGAAGATGTGGTCTATATACACAATGGAATATTACGCAGCCATCAAAAGGAATGAAATCTTGCCATTTGCAATAACGTGGATGGAACTGGAGGGTATTATGCTGAGTGAAATAAGTCAATCACAGAAAGACATGTATCATATGACCTCACTGATATGGGGAATTCTTAATCTCAGGAAACAAACTGAGGGTTGCTGGAGTGGTGGGGGGTTGGAAGGGATGGGGCGGCTGGGTGATAGACACTGGGGAGGGTATGTGCTATGGTGAGTGCTGTGAATTGTGTAAGACTATTGAATCACAGACCTGTACCTCTGAAACAAATACATTGTATGTTTAAAAAAGAAGAAGAAGAAGAAGATAGCAGGAGGGGAAGAATGAAGAGGGGGAAATCGGAGGGGGAGACAAACCATGAGAGACTATGGACTCTGAAAAACAAACTGGGGGTTCTAGAGGGGAGGGGGGTGGGAAGATGTGTTAGCCTGGTGATGGGTATTAAAGAGGGCGCATTCTGCATGGAGCATTGGGTGTTATACGCAAACAATGAATCATGGAACACTACATCAAAAACTAATGATGTAACTCATGGTGATTAACATAACATAATAAAAAAATATATACGTTTTATGTCTCTAAAAAAAAATGAAGTCTATTAATAATAATAACAAAAACTGCCCCAAAACGTAGTGGAAGCTGATTTTCTAAGAAAGACCATATAGTTTTCCCTTCTTAATCCAGGGGATGGCAAAGAGTTTGTGGCCATCTTTAATTGACTATAGCAAGTTGGTTCAGGTCTTTAGCAAATAAGATAACTCTACTTTAAAATAAGGCAAAAAGTTTCCATGCACAAATCTGAACAAGGCAGATTCCCCAGAATGCTTTGTAAAAAGTCGTAACATTTAACGACCCTTCCATAACCGAGACACACAATGTACAAAACAAAGTTTGATCAATGTGTTCAGAAAATTCAGTTGCTAAAAAACTAGAGGAATATTGCATTGCTTCCAAATAATTAACAGGAAGGGTGGTTTAAATTAATGAAAAGTCTGAATTATGGTCTCATAAAAATGCAATATTATTATTTTTGAGCAAAAGAAGCCATTAGACATAGGAGAACAGTATTTCTTACTGAGTCCTTAAATACTACGGCAAAAGTCAGTCCTATAAAAACCACTAGAAAGTCCCATAAAAACCTCCCGTGGCCTTCAGGACTGGAGAATAGTTCCAGTTCTTCCAGTCACAATAAGGGTCCAGGAGTCTTGGTGAGGTGTCAATGGCTTGGAGGCCCAAGTGCACCATTCCAAGCTGGAGGATCATCTGCCACCTTCCTGGTGGCTCCCCTGGGAAGCCTGCCCATTGCCCTCCCCTCTGTAACCCCAGCCGTAAGGAGTCTTTCTTCTAGTCTTACCCTCTAGCTTTTGGCCAGCACATTTGCTCGTCTCCTCAATCCTTTCTTCTCTAATGACTTACATTTTTTGGTGCACAAAATCCAGAGGTATTCCTGGACCATTTTTCTTTCTCATCTGGCATTGTCTCCTCCAAAGCAGTGAAGACACCCAGACAGATAACTGCTAGAGATGAGAAAAACATAAATGCCAGAGGGGAGAAACCTATAGGTTAATAGGTCAAGAAAGTCACACATCCACGCACAATTCTGTAGCAAGAAAGCCACAACAAATCAGGACTCTACGAGAAGTCATGGCCATACGAGAAGCCCATTGTTTCCAAACTCTGGGAATATTCTCTTAGGGAGTCTGGACTGAGTGAACAGACCATACAGGATGGATATGCTCCTTTTCTAAACCATATACAAACCCAGCAGAGTGGTAAAGACTTGGAGTGGTTTGGAACATCTAGTGAAATTCAGCATCATGAAAAAAAGACAAGTGAGGATGAACCGGGGCTGAGAAAATCCATTGATTAGAGAAATAATGAAACCACAGGGTTGGGGGAGAAGCAGAATGAATGTGTTGTTCAAAAGAGAGCTCATTTCAGAACTGACAAATGTGCTGAGGGACTCTCAAGAGGAGGATGGGGAGAGGGAGGATGTGGAGACAGAAGAGGAGAGGAGGCAGAGAAGGAGAGGATAGGAGGCAGAAGAGGGCAGAAAGATAGCCAGGTGCTATACATAGCAGCTGGAAGAATTCTGGCAAATATTTTGACATGAGCTAGACAGTATGAAGTAAGGTCCAGTCCAAAAGGAGCCTCCTTTCTCTGGGTTAGAGGGGCCAGGAGTACACAGAGAACCATGACGAAAGGGCTGGGATTTCAGTGGTTGGGGCTACAAGATAAGTTAGTGGGAAGGTGAGTGACAGGGGTGACTCAGCCCTGCTGATTGATTGACATGAGACCAAGCACAGCTAAGCAAAGCCCAGGTCATTCACATCAGATAGTGAGCTCTTCACCGACAGTGGCTCCCTGCCTGTTACAATGGACTCAATACAGTGTGAGTCACCAGAAATCACACCCTAGGCCCTGTTTTTGGAAAGGAAACCTCTTCTTACACAAACTACTCATCCAACATGGATGAGCCCAACTTCCTGGTACCTGAGCAGTCAGGCAGCCGCAAGAACCTTATTTAATAAGTAAAAAGTTTATATTTAGTACATAAACTACCTACAAATGGTTTTCAGTTGCTTAGAACATTTTATTGCTAATAAGCAGACAGAATATTCTACCATAGGTGCACTATTAGCATAGCCTGTATCCTTGAGGAGAACAAAAATAAACTTCACTTAATGCTTCCAACCCGAATCGCAAATCTGGTCATCTACACGCTTTTCTTTCTCTTTGTAATGTTTCTGTTAGGAAGATACGCACCTATGACCTGTATTGTAGAGCAATAGTCACAAATGTCACTTAGATATACTATATGCTTTGAGAATATGACCAAATTGATGCCAAATGGTATGTGTCACTAGCTAGTAAGGGTTTTGCCTCTAGAGCACTGTTATTCAAGTTCTGAAAATTATTTCCATCTGAGAAGGGTCGGGGGCCTAATATGACAGGAGGAGATAGGGTCAATAGTAATCTGATCTCCAAAAAAATTGTCACAATTATCACCTACGCTGGTGGTCTTGGCCCAGGTTCAAACTGACCAGGAATGGAGAAAGAATCCCCTTCTCTTTCTTGCTCTTGGGAGCAGGGTTATTGTAGCTCCACGGCTCTCCATGGTTAGCAAAGTATGAAAGGCATGCTAATTGTATGTGAGGTGAGCACAGACATGAAGACACAAAAGACATTCACCTTAAAAGCCCAATACATTTAAAAGACCACAATAGTAGGCAGAATTCCAAGATGGCCCCAGGATTTCCATCCTCTGATGCACAGACACCTTCTCTTAGTCATTCAGTTAAAGACTAATCTAGATACTGCTGTGAAGGGGTTTTACAGATGTAATTAAGCTCCCAAATCAGTTGACCTTAAGATTGAGAGATTTATCCAGTGGGCCTGACCTAATCACATGAGCTTTTTGAGTTTGGATAGAGAGGTCAGAGATTTGAACATGAGAAGGATTTGAAGCACCATCACTGACTTGAAGTTGAAGGGGCAACATAGCAAGGAGGGCAGGTGAACTCTTAGAGCTGAGAGTAGCCCCTGCTGACAGCTAGATGGAAACAGGACCTCGGCCCTATGGCTGTGGGAACTGAATTCTGCCAACAGTGGGAATGAGCTTGGAAACGTTTTTCTACAGAACCTCCAGACATGAAATTAGACAGGCCCACACCTTGACTTGAGCCTTCACCTGAGTAGAGAAGCCAGCCAGGTCGTGCTGGACTTCTGATCCACAGAAACCATGAGATAATAAGTGTGTATTGCTTTAAGTCACTCAGTTTGTGTTGTTATTCCATGATAGAAAACCCATACAGCCCCCTTTGTATCTTTCTGTATTTGCCTGTCTCCTTCTGTCTTACTTACTCTCATTCTCCATTCACATACATAAAATAAAAGGTGAGCCTGACGAGTGAGAATGACACTCTCTGCCTGGGTCTAAGAGGGGAGGTCCTTTGTATGTTTAATGTGGAAGGAATATTTCGATAACAAGATTTTGGCATTTAAGGTTTTGTCTTAAGGAAAACAAAACAGCTTGTCAACCGCATAAAACGTGGACAGGCCATCCCAGCGATGTAGCTTGCTACTCCTCCCCTACGGCACCCAGCAGCCCTCAGCTTCTCAGAGTAGGAAAAGCAAGGCCAGGATGAAGGGGAGCATCTCAGGTGAAAAATTTACAGCGGTGCCAGAAACGTCAGTCATTGAGATGGATAACATGTTTAGCTGTAGTGAAACACACATAACATAAAATTTACCTTTGAATCGTGTTTAAGTTTGTGATTCAGTGGCAAGTCCATGCGCGACCATCGCCACTATCCATTGCCAGAACGTGTTTCATTTTGCAAACTGTAACTCTACACCCATATGATAGTAACTTCCCAGATAAAAACATTTTAATGCGATATTTTTCGCTAGACTTCATTTTTTAGAACAGTTTTAGTTTCACGGCAAAATGAAGAGGAAAGTACAGAGATTTCCCATGTGCCCCAGCCCCTACGCATGCACAGACTTCCCCATTATCAAGGTCCCCACCAGGGGTACAGTTGTCATAATCCATGATTCTACAAACACACCATGGTCACCCCAAATCCATGGCTGACATTAGGGCTCACTCTTGTTGTTGTACCTTCTTTCAGTTTAGACAAATGTATAATGACCTGTATCCATCAATGTAGTGTCACAGAGTAGTGTCACTGCCTAAAACTCCTCTGTGCTCTGCCTCCCCTCCCCTCCCTCCCCTCTAGTCCCTGGCAAAAACACATCTCTTGACTGCCTCTGTGGTTTTGCCTTTTCCAGAATGTCACAGAGGTGGAATCATATAGCATGTAGTATTTTCAGACCAGCGTCTGTCACTTGGTAACATGCATTTGAGTTTCCTACTGCACGCTTTTTTAAAGAACAAAACTAATGCAAAGAAAAAAATCCAGGATGAATGAAATATCGAAATGTAAAGACCAGGTGGCTCGTGGCCACCACAACCATCTTCACGCTCCCACTCCCTCTGCGGGCTGATCACGGAATGCATTCTGTCCTCTCGTAAAACTGGGCCATTTTCACTCAACCATTTGCTGCCGATATTGTTTGCTTATTTCGAGGAGATCGTCTAAGTGAATTACGAAGCCAGAATAGACTGGAAATCGAGTCGGCAGCTGAGCAGGCCCTGCCAAGAGTCAGAGCGTTGCTGCTGGTCCGCCCCCTCTCCTGCCGGACATTTCTGGGAAGTTCCTAGGTGGTGGGTGGTGTAGATTACAGCTGAGAAATTAGTTCAGATCCTGCAAATAAATAAGAGGAATGAAGAATCAGCATGGAGCATATGTCCCCGGCTTCCAGCTCAAGCTCCCATCACTGTTTCCAGCGCTTTTACTGGCATGACTTCAAAATAACCTCTTCCTGAATTTCAGCAGGAAAGTGCTTTCAGCAACGAGAGAATTACTTCGTGATTGGGGAAAAGGCAAAGTATGTCCCCTCACAAGCCCTCTCCCCACCCAAAGGGGGCCGTGAGGTTGGGGTGGAGTGGCTGCAGGAGCAGCAGATGCTGGTCCCTCCTTAAATGAGGGCTTGGGGTGAGCCCTCCCGGGAGGGGGCCATGGAGCCTGCTGCGCCTGAGTGGTGTGTGACTCACTGGGCAATGCGTCTGTAGACACATCCGAGAGCTCACTGCAGGGAGTGGGAAGAAAAGATGAAGTTGCTTTTGAGCCCAGTCCAGGAAGGCCATCAGAACGTGCCATTCCTGATATACCTCTGATGGAAGGCGGCCTCTAGGCTTCTCAGGTGCCAGGAAGTGACTTGGCCACTGTTGATTTCTGAATAGAATGTTCCAGAATAGATCAAGGTCTGACAGCCATTGCAGTGGAGGAGAAACTTAGGTGTTGGGCAGGGCAGGATCAGGGAAAGACCCTCCTCAAAGCTACTCAGAGGCCCTTCTGGACACAGTCCCTGTCCGAGGGCTGCCTGGCTCCTGGCAAATCAGTCCGTTCCAGGCCATCAAATGTTCTGTTCTCCCCAAAAGATCAAAAGGCATTCTGTCCCACTCCCAGAAGAGAAGAGAATGTTCTGGAACAGATAAAGGGAAATCCATGAGCTCATAGAAAAGAAGCACTTACTACCATCTTCTGTTTATCCTCCTCTGCCATTATGAAGATGCTAGTTTAAAAAGGAATATAAAGAATTGTCCTTGTTAATCTCCCAGAAATAGCTCTTAGCTTCTAGAGCAGAAGCTACTTTAATTTTTAAAGATCTATCAAATAGCTGAACATCTTGCATCTCTTCACAACTCCCATGAGTCTTGGCCTAGGAGAACAAAATCCACACCCTTCACTATAAGCTACTGGAGGCCAGTCCTCAGAGGCAAGTTCTTTGTGGAAAAGGAAAAGGCAGGCTGGTGTGTCTGTGAGGGCCAGATCCCTGTGCTTGGGCATTTCACTATGTTCTCTACATTGACCTCACACCTGCTGTGGAGAGAGGGTTCATTCTGTGATTTCACTGATGAGGACACAGGTTCTCAGAGACTGTAGGGCACTTTCAAAGTCAAAGAGCTCCCGCTCTTCTCGCTATGCCCAGGTGCCCCTGGAGAGCTGGGTTTTGCAGAACTGAAGGGTTGCGTGTACCCTCGGGAGTTAAAGGGACATGAGTGCTTCGTGAATGAAGTCAAATCAGACTATGCATTCATCCCCAGTAGTCCGAGAATTCCTTCTGAGAAATGGAATATCTTATCCTATGCATTTTGCTAGCCTGTGTGGGATAAAGTTAAAAGTGAAAGTTAAGCTTTATTGTTACTTTCCCAGAAAGGGTCATTCTGGGATCCAACTGGCTCTTCCCTGAAAGAGAGTGAGGGCCTCAAGGACCCATAGCTGCCTATGCAACCTCCCCACCTTGGGAAGTACCGGGTGGGTCCACATGATCCAATCCAGCAGGCGGAATGCTCCCCCTGCTCACCGAGCTCCCTCGTGCTCCCAGCCACGGGCAGAGAGAGGGGACACATGTAAAATGAGATTCAGAGAGGTTAGGAGATTTCCCCCAAGAGTTGGACTCCCGCCCCGGCGGCCCAATCACAGGTTTTCATGGCAGGGAAAGGTACAGTAGGAACAGGTCACCTGTCATTTCGTGGGGCCATGACGGGGCTTGTTGAATGAGGGATCTGGGACCCCCTCGGTCTCTGTCCAAGGCCTGGCCAAGGCAGATCCTTCTTTCCTTTTCCCCAAAGAAAGCCTGAGTGCCACTTCCCTGATTTTGCCATGTAGCTTAGGGCTGGGGTGGGGTCCCAAGGCAGCTGTAAAATTAGACCTCTCCGACAAGGTGAATATGATGTATTCACATTTTTCTCAAGGTGAAAACTCACACCCAGGAGGCAGCTGTGGTAGTCTTTACCCCTGCAAAATCTACTCATTTTGAAGTAAAAAAATGCAATGAAAATACACCATGCTGCCTTTCTGTTTGATAAAAAAGAAAAAAGTAGCAAAAACAAATTTCAACTCCAAACTATTCCATCAACATAGAACTTCTCTGAGACAATCTCTAAAACAGCACACCTCTTGCCACCAAGATTATTGCTGTTCCTGATTGTGAATTGCAAAGAAAAGGAGCAAATAGAAGGAAAAGGGAAGCATTTCAGACTGTACAGGTGTGTTCCTAGTTCAGCCTTTTTAACAGGAAAGTTCATACAAAAACAAACAAAACAAAATGCAAATAAAAATGCAAACTTAAGAGCTCTGTGTTTATTCTAAAATTTGTGAAGATTTGCATTACTGTTTGATATGTCTTTGCTACATCCTGAGCCCCTAATTTGACTTTCTTTTTTCCCAGTTAGATTTTCTGCCCTTTTGAAGTTAGGAAATGTCAGTGGTTTCTTTCAAGCATCTTTGGGCAAGACTTTTTTTTTTTTTTTAAGCGTCAGAGCAGGAAAAGGCCATTCAGCTTATCTTGTTCACTTCCTGAAATCTAAACAAGCTCTCAGAAAACCACATCACACCCTATCCATTCAACAAGAGTCTCTGCACTTAGACAGGATATTTCAGAGCCATTTTGACTTTATAAAAACTTTTAGAACTGGTTTGAAAAGTCTCCAAAGATTTTGAGAAATAACTTAGAAAGTTTGAGACTAAAATTGGTGTGGTTATTTCTCTCCTAAGGAAATGATTCAGAAAAATCCTTTCTTTCCTCAGAGAATTCCATTCCACTTGGCTGCCCAGAGCTCTCCAGTGGACTGATGGCTGATATTTTCAAACTCTTGTCCTAATTCTGTTTAGCCATTGAGTGGAGGATGCTTCCAGCTATTCTTGTAACACCCCTTATTTTGACTGAGAAACAGGCTTTGCGATTTGCATGTGATGGAAATGAAGAATTTTGAGTGAATCTACTGGCCCTCATCCAGGAATATCTATTTAAGACTCATTTGCGGAATATTGGGGTTTTCACTATAAAAGAAAAACCCCAAAAAACAAAAAAAACCAAAGGATATGAGTTTCAATGCAAACTCTGCATCTCATTTCCCCAAAAGAGATTTGAAGCTGCATCTCCCAAAAAACAGTTTCAGGGAGGGTCAGTGGTCAGTACAAAACAACTGAGTTTCCAAACACAGCGCCACCTCTTGGCCACTCATCTGTAGCCCTCTTATTTTAATGTGGGCTCAAATACCTCCCATTTTAATGTAAAAAAGCAGAAATGTCAAGTAAAATAGATTGCTAAGGACCAGCAGCAGGAAGCAGGCAATGTCCAACCTTCTCATTTGACATGACAAAGCGCCTTATAACGTACCTGGCATGGTCTGGGGAACATGACAGTGTGGGTTTGTGTGAGTGAGCTCTTAATGCCAAGGCTATTAACGGCTACAATTAACTTTAAATGGTGGTGTCTCTGAATAAAAGCAGTTACTCCCAGAGGCCCGTGAGGGTTATGTGTGTGCAGGGTTCGCCACCAGGAATCTATTCGCTGTTATCAATGCAAACAGTAAATGTATTCATCCATCAACCCCAGATGCTCATGTGTAAGGCCCTAAACCAACACTCATCAGAGGAGGCAGGCTGGGCTTGGGCCATAGAATGTGAGTTTGTTTTTTTTTTTAAGTTCCATTATCACACCACAAGATTTGTAATCATATTTCATTGTCAGAGTTAAAAATAAAAGCTAGTCCCCCAAAATCACAACATTCAATTCTATTAGAACGTGGTTGCTTGCTATTTTTAAACGAATTCCAGTGACATCATGTATATCAAGCTTCGATAAAAGAGACTATTCATGAGCAAATCATCAAGACAGCTTTTGCTTATCTTTTTAAGCAGAACATTTTTATTTTTAATCCATAATCATTTTAGTTACATTTTTCTCCCAAAACATATCACAAACTTCCCAGCCCTCTTAATAACTGATTTTTTAAATGGCGGTAAAATATACACAACATATAATTCACCATTCTAGTCACTTTAAGAACAGTTCACTTCTAAGTGTACATTATTTAAATGGTGTTCAATACATTCAAATGGCTGGGGAGCCATCACCACCGCCCAGAAGAACCGATTATTTTTAACATACATGAACCTTGCTTTGATGACTCTGATGTCATTATAAATATCCAGCATTATGTGGCATTGTGATATTACTCGTGGGGACAAACACAGTGTTTAGGGCTGTGTATCCCATATATTAGACAACCACAGGCTGCTGAGATATTGAAGTCTTGAGATAGCATTTCTAATTGCATTTGTTTTTGTTGTGCCTTGTCTTTTGCCACTGGGGCTGAGAGCAACCATTTGCTTGTGTCCGCTCTTTCCTAACGTAGGGCAGGGAAAGCCAATAATCACACTTGGTAACTACCACGTACACATCCTGTGAATGGACCTCATGGTGTGCATTTTTGTGCTTTGGAAAACATTTTTGCTTCTTTCAGGTTCTTAACTTTGTCTTGAACTTTGTGATTGGCATATATCTGACCTGTAAATAAGGGAAGACTGATTCTTGTGAATCTTGGTTGCTTGAAGCTCCCCTTCACATCAAAAGGCAAAATGTAATAATCACATCTGGAAGCCTAGTCCCCACTGTGAAAGCAAAAGAGAAAATTCAATTAAGGAGACAGAAAAATTTAAGCAAAACTCCCTTTTAGGTTATTATCATTTCCTGCCATAGAAATAAAAGACAGATTCTTCCTATATTTGCTCTCCGTTTGTCTTGACCATACATTTTTACTTGGGAAATTATTCTTCCTAAATATAGTAAGCAGAGAAATAAACTTCGGCCAGAAACTACAAATTTAGAGCAACCAGAAATCAGGCAATGCCGGAAAGGCTAAATCAGCTGGGGAGGTGATGTTTTCGAATCCCTATTTCCTTTCTGCTTCAGTGTTTGCTGGGTGGATGAGTGAGTTCTATCTCTGAAAGGATCTGCTACAGGTATTTTATTTTGGTTTTTCAGTTAAATCAGTGGTTCTCAACTGTGGATGATTTTGCCCCCAGGGGACATTTGGCAAGGTCTGGAGACATTTTTGGTTGTCACAACTGGGGAGGATTATGCTACTGGCATATCTAGTGGGTAGAGGCCAGGGAGGCTCCTAAACATCGGACAATGCACAGGACAGTTCCCATAGCAGAAAATTATCCAGCCCCGATGTCCAAGTAGGTCACCTAAATGCTGCAGGTTTCATGAAAAGTTTGTGGGTTCCTGCAAATGGATCTTTAAAGCTAGAGGACTCTTGTTTATTTGGATTTGATGCTACAAAATGTGAACAATCCCATTAAGAAGTAGAAGCTGTAAGGATGAGCGGACCTGAGCCCTCAAAGAATGGTTATAATTGTATTTGCTTCTAAGGGGAGGGGACAGAAGTTGCCTCAGGTCTGGAAAAAGGACCTGACGCCACTTAATCTATACAATTCTCAGAAGAAACTCAATTATTCACTAACAACTGAAAATGCTCAAGCTCCTCATAATCAGGAAAAAGCAAGTGAAGAAAATGGAGTGCCCCCTTTCATCCTTCAAATAGCTACATTTTAAAAGTATGGCAATATAGACTTTTGCTCTTTGTACTTTTATATCGTTTTGCATATTTCACAAAGAGTGTGTATTCACATATTGTTTGTGTACCAAAACAATCATAATTTTTATTTAAAGAACCAAATCCATTTCACAAATACAAAATGCCAGTCAAGACCCACTACATTTATTTTGTGATCCATTGTGAAGGTATTTTTGGGATGGGACTAGCATTTAAATCAATAGACTTTGAGTAAAAAGATTGCCTTCCATCATATGGATTGTGTCTGTAATGTGGGTGGGCCTCATCCAATCAGATGAAGGTCTAAGGGAAAGACTGACCCCTCCCAAAGAGGAAAGAACCCTGTCAGCTTTTGGACTTGAACTGCAACTGTTTCTTGAGTCTCCAGCCTACTGATCTTCTCTGCAAATTTTGGACTTGTCAGCTTCCATAATCATGTGAATGAATTCTTTAAAATAATTCCCATTCAATATATATTGAGATATACTTCTAGGTAACTATGGATATATATAGGTATAGATAGTGAGAGAATTACTTTACACACACACACACGCACACAAACACAAACACATCCTATTGATTCTGTTTCTCTGAAGAACTCTAACACTCACTAGTTTGTAAGAAAAAATATTTGAAGACAATTTAAATTCCCAACATTATTGGTGCCAACAAACTAAAAGCACCACATTCATATAATGGAATTTAAAATATTCATCAAAATGAATAATTATGTTTATGTCTTTCCACTTGAAAAGCTCTTGGAAACAAAATGTTGAATATACAAAATAGTCTTTTTTTTTTTTTAAAGATTTTATTTATTTATTTGACAGAGAGAGAGATAGCGAGAGAGGGAACACAAGCAAGGGGAGTGGGAGAGGGAGAAGCAGGCTTACTGCAGAGCAGGGAGCCCGATGCAGGGCTCGATCCCAGGACCCTGGGATCGTGACCTGAGCAGAAGGCAGACACTTAACGACTGAGCCACCCAGGCGCCCCCAAAATAGTCTTAATGTATACAACAAGATGCCACTTATGTAAATTTTTTAAAAATATAAAACAATACTATCCTTTTATTATGGAAAATATGAGTGTAATGAAAACATAAAAATGTGATCTGGAAGGATATATAGTAAATTAGTCAGAGTTGTGGGTCTGTGGAGGGAGAGAATAAGGGAAGGCAGAGCATAAGAAATGGGACTAAGAAGGGGCACAAAGTAGACTTCTATTTTATCAGTAATGTTACTTTTTTAATAAAAAATTACCTGGAGCATATGAAAAGATGTTAACATTTGTTCTTTTTAGATGGTGCTTGGAGAGGGTTGAATTATGCAACCACCCCCAAAGAAAAACAGACATCCACCCAGAACCTGTCAATGTGACATTATTTGGAAAGAGAGTCTTTGCAGATGCAACTGAGTTAAAGATCTTGAGATGAGATCATCCTGGATTAGGGTGGCCCCTAAATCCAATGACAAGTTCTTACCATCACAGACTTCAATTCTGCTTCCAAAATTCTGGAACTATCATCCAAAAATATGTTGATATATCTGAGAGAGAATGAAGACATCATCAAAAGTATAAAGATGAGATCTGATTTGTACAGTGGCACCTAACCAATTCTTGTCCTTCTTGGTGTGGAAAAAGACTTTAATTTTGGCATGAGAATACAGTCTTAGAAGCTTCCCACCTGCCCCCTGGCCCTCTCTTCCTCACCCTGGTAATCTTGGAAGTCACATGCTCCAGATAGCATAGCTACAAGATGGAAGCCTGGATCCCTGCACACCTTTGGGAAGAGAGCTGACCCGAAAGCTGCCTGATCTGGATTTTGATAAGCACAAAGTAAACTCTGGGGTTGTTTCTGCAGCATGAGCTGTTCTGACTGATACAAGACCCAGAAGCATCAATCTCATTATTTAGCCATTGACCTCCTTGAATGTCAGCATTTACAGATCCTTCCATCACCATAGTTCCATTAATTATTATAGCTCAGTTCTCTGAGTTCTCTTTAGGATTATTAAACCACTAGTAAATATACATCAAAATCAACGTATAGTCTCTTCCACTGGGATTTCACAAATACCACTTAATAGCCAAATAGTTTACCCCCTTCATCTGACTCAGAAAAGCATATTGTGATTAGAACTCTCTTTGCACAATAATAAAAACAAAGCAGGTGTATGGATCGTGCTGGATACCCAATGTGGTTAAGCCACTCAACTTTGAGTTCTGGCACAGGTTTGTTTATTTAGACACTTTTCTTTTTTTTTTTTTTTTAAGATTTTATTTATTTGAGAGAGAGAGAATGAGAGACAGAGAGCATGAGAGAAAGGAGGGTCAGAGGGAGAAGCAGACTCCTTGCTGAGCAGGGAGCCCGATGTGGGACTCGATCCCGGGACTCCAGGATCATGACCTGAGCCGAAGGCAGTCGCTTAACCAACTGAGCCACCCAGGCGCCCCTAGACACTTTTCAAAAAGAGGGAGATAGGCCGTGTGCTGATACAAGGTGTGTATGCATGCCTGTGTTTGTTAGTTACCTTTAAGCCTTGCTTAGTCTTAATTTTTCCTGGCCAAAAATTGGCCTTTTTCTATAGACTTCTCTCACACAAGACATCTCACATGTGATAAGAGATGTGACACAGACTTTGAAGCTCAGAAGACCTGGGCTCAAATCCTGACATTTACCAGTTGTGTGTGCTTGAACAAGTCACTGAACTTCTTGATTTCCTCATGTAGAAAATGGGCTAATATTATTGCCTTGTGGCATTTGTCATGAGTATTAAAAAACCTTAACAGAGAGCTTGTCCAGTCTAAGCCCAGGTTGAATGGTAGCTCTTACTGTGGTCCTACTGACCAGCAGGAAATTCCCAAAGGTCCCTTGCCTCCGAGATCAAGAAAGAATGCAGGATACGCTCATGGATCTCCTCCACCACATTCATGGAATCCTGCCCCCTAGAGGCAGAAGGCGTAATATTCCCTGACTTGGAAGCTGACCAAGTTGACGTTGGGGAGATTGAGGACCATTTAGGAAGAGCTGATGAGGCACAGAAATTAGAACCAAGCCTTCACAGAGGTGGAGTAGCAGACACTAGGGGTCGGGCGTGAGGAAACTCTGCAGTCAGGAAGGCACTTCTCCTCACATGAAATAGAGGCACACCCAGTTAGACAAATCTGAAGACCAAAAGCCACCGCTTCGACTCAATTCAATGTGTTGTGACCAGTTTTCAAGTAGGAATAACCTGGTATTAACAAGCTTGTCTTAAAATTAAAGCAGAATACAGATGTCTTGAAGGATATTCATTAAAATGTTTCTGCTTATCCCTGGATGGTGGGTGGGTCTTGAGGTGACTTTTCACACTTTATTTTGCAAAACCTATAAAGCCATTTTCAACAAGAACAACAACAAAAATAGTGAAAATGCAGAGGAGATACCCAGGGCTCTAAGTCAGAGAACTGACTTCAAATTCCAAATCTACCACCACTATCTGGGGCCCTGAGTGAGTCACACAGAACCACTGCGGGCCTCAGTTTCCACAACTGCAGGGTGGGGATAATAGTAGCTCCCTCCTAGGATTATTTGAAGCTTAAAGCGGATAACTTATGATATGCAAAACATCTAGACTAGGGCTCAGAAAGTGGTAAATTTTTTTAAAAAAATTTTTAACCCCCTAGAACAACTTGTTGGGGCAAGTCATTTCTCCTGGAAGATGTTGACTTTATTGGAGACTGATCATCCCCCTACATCACAGTTTTCCCCAGGAAAATCGGAGATGGGGAACTTTCTACCTCACCTCGTAAGGCCTCCAAGACATTGGCAGGGGGAGGAAGGAGTAGGGGAAGGGACTGTGGAAAGCACAGCTGTGGAAATCAGAGGCTAATGTTGGTGTCCACCCACTCAGGTTGTAGCCATCACAGCCAAACTGAGATTCAGCTCCCAGGGAAGGTATGTGAAGTGACAGCCACTCTGCAGACCCCCAACCAGGCGACCGACCCCACCCCAGCACTGGCCATCCCGCCTGCAGAGGCCCCAAGCCAGAGGCAGCAGGGACTCAAACCCATCTCCCTTTTAACTTGGCATCCTGGAGCTTTTGAACAGATTACACCAAAGTATGTGACAAAAATAGGCAGGCAATGCCCGGTTCTGCTAGGGGCTCGTTGTTGAGGGATGACGTTAGGGAGAGTGGAGACCAGGAGCTCAGGCTCAGCCCAGGACCCTCCACCTTACAGTGTCTCCTCCTTTCCTCCTCCCCCTCTTTCCATCTGTGGCAATCCATCTTTTTCCAAAAGTTGGCAGGTTAGCTGGAGACAAATCCCCCTGGCCAGCTTTTCTGTCTTTTCCATCTTTAGGTTAGATTTCTCGTGAGGGGCTGGTAATCCACTCTCGGCTCATCAATAACTTCATCAACAAATCCTTCCTGATCATCCTCTCCTCCTTCCCCTGCTCAGCGAAGCCGAGAATAAACCCGGATGCCCCAGGGCTCCAGATCTCCTTCCTCCCAGGGTCTCCATCTTTCTCTCCTTGTTTTAATCCTCTGCTCACCATTTACCACTGCAATGAGCATGCAGTTGTTTTATTGTGACATCAACCATTCTTGGGGACTTTTCCCAGGACTTGCAATTTTGTAGCAGAGAGGGATTTTCTCTCCGAGGTAGAATGATGGTCTTGTTTTTAAAGGGGCACCTGGGTGGCTCAGTCGGTTAAGCGTCTGCCTTCAGCTCAGGTCGTGGTCCCAGGGTCCTGGGATCGAGCCCCACACTGGGCTCCCTGCTCAGCGGGGAGCCTGCTTCTCCCTCTCCTCCCCACTTGTGCTCTCTCTCGCTATCTCTGTCTCTCTCTTTCAAATAAATAAATAAATAAAATCTTTAAAAAATATAGTAACAATAACAATAAACTGAAAAAATAAGTAATTCTAAAGCTTTTTGGCCCAAGGCACTCATGTGTCTAGAGAAGCATTTCTCTTATTTCTAATTTGCCCCTTTCCTTAACCAAATGTGCACACTGTTGTGGACTTCATGACAGTGGTTCGTGGCCTTCCTCTAAGGCTCCTGAATGTGTGCTCAAAAAGGGTCTCCTCCCTGCCCCTCCAGGCCATGACCTCTCAAGCCTCCCTCCACTCCCGCACACAGGGTGCTATAGCGAGGTGAAGAATAAGCCGAGGAGACCCTCTTGGCCCAGCATCTTACCTGCAGCCTGAGGCCACAGCCCGCTCCGCTCTGAATTGCAAGGAGAAGGGCAGACAGGCTTTGCTGCTCTGGATGCCTCTCCCCTCTCAGCCGGCAGGAACACTTGTGGGATAAAGGCGGCATCCTTTCGAGGTTCTGTGTGGACATGCACACTCACTTCTCTGGGTGCACATTCATCTGGTTTTTCTCAGGAAACCAGCAAAGTATAGCAACGGGACCTGGTGTTGGAGGGCTGTGGGGCTTCACTCCAGCTCTTGTAGGCATCTCATTGGCCACATAACCCTGAACACCTGACCTTCAGTTTCTTCCTCTGTACAGGGGTGAACACAATGCCTACTTTGCTAGACTGTTGAAGAACCGTCCAAAATAAATGTGGCACTAACCAGCATGTTTGATGAACCAGGAGCAGAGCACCTGCCGACTCCCCCGGCTCATTGTTTCCCTTGGACTCCAAGAACTGTCATTTTTATCAGGCATCTTTATTTTTGTTGCTATCTTACCGACATGCTCCTGTTGACTTGCCCCATTAATGATTTACCCCTTTCCCGGTGTCCTGGTACACCATATGTTATCATTTCTTTTGGCTGTCCTTATAAGAAGGCTCCATCTCCTTAACCTCGCCCTGTTTAGGGCCCTCTCTCAGGATTCAGGGTTCCCAGCGTCTGCCCCAGCATCCCCAGTCCCTGCTCAGGGGGCTCATTTGCATCAGTTCCCTAAACAATGAAGAGCTCATTCAGCTCCCTGTGGATTGAGGCAGACTAAGCCTGGCCTTCCGTTGCCAGTCACAGTGCTGGACCAAGAACAAGGACTGATTCAGGCCCAGCAGGTCTTGGCTTGGAATGTTTTGATTGCTAATGCCCAAAGTTGGTCTTCCCTCTATCTTTTATGGGAACAAATTCATGCATGCGCCCCACTGGATAGAGCCGTTTTCCCTGCTTGCTGTGGACACGTGTCGCCCTGCTGCTGACCCCCCACCCCCACCCCAGCCCCGGCCAGTGCCTTTGCCACCAGGGCCCTACTCTCAGCAGATTTCTTTCCAGATGTCCACCTGCGTTCTTCCATCAGACCACCTTACACTTTGCAGGGGTTGCTCTCCTTGCTCGTTAATGCTTCTGAGCGCTTTCTCTGAAGCAGCTGGGGGTGGGGGGGGGTGGAATCTGCGGAGGAATGGCGCTTTATAAATCAAAAAATAATAATGGAGTGTACGCTAAGCACTGCAGGCTAGAAAAGGTCTGCAACCGCAAAGGGCGAGGGAGAAACGTGGCGCGCGGCTAGTGAATGACGACACTGCCCTCTGGTGGCCAGCCTAAGCCAGATCCCAGAAAGTGGCCGCAAGCTCCGGAACAAGCAGCTTTGGGTTTCAACACAATGCAGATGAGCTTTCCCACTAATCCCATAGAAACCAAACCATAATCAGGCAATGAATAGAATTCCCGTGGAAGCATTAAATCCAGGAGGAAGCACAGTAGAAAAATCTCATTTGTGTATGGTTTGAATTTTATTTTTTTTGGTCCCCAGATAGTGAGCCTAATTTCTGAATAGTTCAGGGCTCACCAAAGAAGCCCAGACTTTCTAGGGTATTTTACAGTGTTGCTTTTCATAAACAAAATATTTAAGCCATTGCCATCCTGTTATTGAGGGTTACTATTGGCCAAAAATGCTCGTGAAACTCTCTGAAAGGAATGAAAGTTTGTGCTTCTTTTGCATTAAGTAAAAATGCCAGTTTTCATGTTTAATGTGCTCAGATTCTGAACGTCATATACAAACTCAGAATTTTGGTTCTCCCCGAGCCAGAAATCTGGCTTCTGCACTCATCCACACACCCCTTGTGAATGGCGTGTTTGAAGTTGAACGTCTCTGCCAAGTTCGATGAAGTTTGTCTTTAACAGTGCATTTCGTTAAGGTTTCAACCACTTGCTGTAAATATGTCCAGTCTAGACTGAGGGAGCTGTTGGAGCATGCATGGAAATCAGGATGGAGTATCGTAGCCCAAGAAGGCATCTTCCTCTTGGCATCTCCACCCCCTAGCTGTGCAATCTCGAAGCCTGGACTCTATTTCTTCATAACTGGAAGATCCTAGTGTTTTCATTCTACCGCCATAAGTGTGTGGGAAAGAAATGAATAAGATGGATTTTTATAAAGCACTTTGAGCTTCTTCCAAGAGACATTACCTTCAGTAAAGTAGAAAAGAATAGACTCACATTTATATATGATGCTCTGAAGTTGGAAGTTCTCAGAACATTGTAGGTCAAATCTACCCCACCCAAAAAGATACAAACTCCAGGGAAACATGAAAGTGGTCTTGTATATTTATTTTATGGTGCTTGAGTACCTGATGAATAGAAATATTGGTCTGAAGAAAGTGTTGTTTTCTAATAGAGTTATAAGATCACAGTTAGGAAAACTAAAATCCAAACAAACACAAAAAGAAATAAGCAAAGGCCCAAACCGTGCTGTGTGAAGTGGGTGCTATTCCCACCATGGATCCTAGAGAGGCCCCACCCGTATGGGGGAAAGATCAATGACTGTGACTGGAGGTTCGAATGACTCCGTGAAGCATTTGCACAGTGGCGGGGTCCCCAAATGAAGAGGGAAATGATCTCCACATTGAGAGAGCTCATCTTCCACTGGCTTTAGAGCTGCCTTCTTTTTTAAAAAACTGTAGTAAATACACCGACATAAGATCTATCATCTTAACCATGTTTAGTTGTACAGCCCAATGGTTGTGCGACCACCGTCCAACCACAGGATCCTTTTCATCTTGCAAAACTGAAACGCTGTACCCATTAAACAGTAACTCCTTATTCCCATCCCCCCCAGCCCCTGGCAGCCCCCATTCTACTTTCTATCTCTATGAATGTGACTCCTCTAGGGACTCCATATGAGTGGGATCATCCAATTTTTGTCCTTTTGTGACTGGCTTGTTTCACTGAGCATCGTGTCCTCGAAATTCATCCATTGTCTGGCATGTGTCAGAATTATCTTTTTAAGCCTGAGGAATATTCCATATATATGCAGGCACCACATTTTGTTTATCCATTCCTCTGCCAGTGGACCCTTGGGATGCTGCCACTTATTGGTTATTGTGAATAATGGTGCTGTGAACATGGGGAATAAATATCCCGTCAAGTCCTTGCTTTCAATTCTTTCAGGTAGATACCCAAAAGTGGAATTGCTGGATTATATAGTAATATTAGATTTAATTTTTTTTGAGGAGATGTCACAATATTTTCCATAACAGTTGCACCATCCTACATCCCCACCATTCTCCACATCCTCGCCAATACACTTTTCTGGTTTTCTGACAGAAGCCGTCCTGAGGAACGTGAAATGGTAGAGCTGCGTCTTGTGATTAATGTGATCATGACACTCCCTGGGAGTCTTACAGAAAGGTGATTTCTTCTCATTCTTAGACAAGAAAGTTATTTAGGAGATGTACTTAGTCAAGATCTACTCAGCCTCATGATGGAACTTACCCTCTGTGGGGCTTCTCCATTTCTCCTGCCCCACCCTCCCCCCCTCCTCTCCCTCCCCACCTAACGGTACATTGAGAATTGGTGGAGGGAGGGAGGAAGAATACCCAAGACTTGAGGAACCTTGGAGGCCATGTGACCCAGTGCCTGGGTGGCATCCGGAGGGCAGCAACCACCAGACTAAACCTCACAGCCGCCTCGAATGGCCCAGACACACTAAACTCATTAGTCTTGAGGTCCAGTGTCCGGTGGCCGCCCGGTTGGCTGGGGCTGTAAGCTGATGGGCAACCACACGGTGGTTTCCAAGGGAGCCTGGGAAAAGGGAGGGACCCCAGATTATAAGGGAACAAGACCCTGATAGACAAAAATGACCAAGCGGGAAGCCGCTGTGGCCCTGACCAGGTCTGGGAATGAGTTGGGATGGAAAGTCATCTAAATATAGCCTGTTTATAGCCAATGATCTGACTTCCTTGGGTGCTGCTTGTGTGACGGTTGGTGACTAGAGTGCAACTGTTCTGTTTAGGTCACTTTTATCACTGGCTTTTTATTTGTACTTGAAATAACTTTACTATAGGTAGCACAGAATTATAAGCCCAGACTATTGCTGTGGTTAGAAGACAGGCACAGACAAACATTTCAAGAGAAAGCTTAATCTGGTGTTGAGCCTATTTTGGTGTTTGAATATTTAAAACAAAATAAAAATAATCTGAAGGGATCACCTCTCTTTTCACATCTCAACATTCATCTTCCTTACTCAGTTTCCTACTGAAAAGTCCATCTTAACTCCTAATTCGTGCAGAGTGGCAAATACAAACCTCCGTTATGGACCCCTTTCAAGGGCCTGTCAATGGGAACTCCAGGACCAAGGATCCTGTAGGCATGGGAACTGTCTTCTTAGGGACAGTGTGGAATTCCAGATGTGGTTAGAGCTTCCCCATCTGTAAACCATAAGAGTGGACTCAGTAAAAACCGCTGAGTAATAAACTGAGTAATGTTACTCAGTAAAAGACCAAGTTACTCAGTAAAAAAAAAAAAGAAAGAAAGAAAGAAAAAGAAACAATCCCATTCCTTCAGGCAGTGAGCAGTCCCCAACCTTGGTACCTCAGAGAATCTCCTGGGGAGATTTTGAAGAGCCCAGTGCCTAGGCTGCACCCCAGACACACTGGAAAGGTTGGGCGTGCTCAGGATGGAGCCCCAGCAGCAGAAGTTAGCCGATTCTCAGGGGCACATGAGGTGCATGACCACTGCCTGGCAAATGGGTGGTCCCAGAGCATTCCAGAGCCGATCTGATTGTGCAGGTGGGGAACTGCAGCCACAAGACATTTCAAAAGGAAATAATGGATCAAAGATTCTTTGATTTGGGGCAGTGAGGAGCTGACCTCTGAGAGAATCGTGACTTTTTAGGCAGTTTGCAAGAAAAGTACAGCAAAGACCCAACACCAATACAGAGTGGAGACTTGTGAGCTCCCTTCACCCAAATACTTCCTTCCTCCATCCTCATTAAAAAAATCCTCTCGGGGCACCTGGGTGGCTCAGTCGGTTAGGCGTCTGCCTTCAGCTGGGGTCATGATCCCAGCATCCTGGGATGGAGCCCCCCATCGGGCTCCCTGCTCAGCGGGGATTCTGCTTCTCCCTCTCCCTCTGCCCCTCCTTTTGCTTCTGCGCTCTCTCTCAAATAAAAAAAATTAAGTTAAATTTTAAAAAATCCTCTCAACGTATGGATTTAATTAATTCACTCCAAAGAGTAAATGACCACAGAGAACCAAAGCGATGCCCTTGCCTGGAGCCCTTGAACTGGATCCCTCCTCCCCACGACCCCAACACACAGGCGCGCATGCGCATCCACACCCACACAAACACGCAAGCACACATGCCCACACGCACACAAGCGTATGCACACACACATGCCTACACACACATGCTTACACACATGTGCGCACACGTGCACACTAATCACTATTTTATGAATCTCCGTCTTTCTTCAAATCTTAGAAGATCAGGGAGTTCTTTTGCCTTTTAAAAACCTCTTTCCCTAAGTTCTGCTAATTCCCAGGGCCCTTTGCCTACACTTGTCCTAAAAATAAGTCTCTAAGTCTTTTCGGTTTTAAAGAATTTCATTTTTAAAAAGAGCGAAGTAGACGAGGTTATAGAAATAACAAGCAGAGGAGGTAACAGAATTTTAAAAATGCAGAAAATTCTGGAACCATGGTTCCAACACTCCTAATTGCCTTTTGTAGGAGATCTGGAACATTCTCCTACCTCTGGCTTCTATCTGTTTTTCCCAGTGGCTGGCTGGGGACACCCAAGAGCTTCAGGTCTTTGCTTTTATTCCTGGGAGTAAAACACACACCCCACCCCCTCCAACACTCCTCACTCAGTCCTGAAGGACTCCTGTCACTAGACCCCCCTTTTAGCATCTCTGCCAGCTGACATATATTAGGCATTTACTCCCACTAGGCTCTAAGCCCTAAGTTCAAAGACGATCTCTACCAGGGGAGAAAGTATCTGGGGCATCAAGGAACGGGGGAGGGAAAATTGAGTGACACGGGGTCTTTAACACCTGCTCCCCAGAATGTGGGAAGATAAATGAAAGGCTTCCTTCTTGCAAAACCCCAAATGGGCCAAGTTAGTGGAGGGGAATACTTCAGAGCAAAATAACTTTCAGCACTTACTAATTAAGCATGTGACATTGCCATTTATTAGATCTAGTAGAAATGGTTAGAGGTGCAACAGCTAAAAAGAACAAAATACTTGACAAATGTTGAATAGTGGATGTCAGCTATTAATGTCAAAATATGACAAATATTAATGTCAAAATGTGCCACCAACCTGTCAAAACTTCAGGTTACTAATGTATTTGCAAGGCCCTTTAATAACAGTTGTCCCAGGCACTTGAGAGCTTGTGGCCTAGTGAAGAATGCACTATTCTAGGAAGCCTTGCTCCCAGTTCTGCCAGAAGTAACTTAGATCAGTCATGCAGCCACTCAAGACCTCAGATCTTTACTTGTAAATTCCTGGTAATAACATCTGCCTAGGCTTGGTGTGTCCCCTAAGAACATTTGAGCATGTTGTTTAGCAGCAATAGCATTTGGACAATAAGCATATAAAAAGGAGTTCAACATTACTATTCACCAGGGAAATGCAAATGGAAACCACTCGGAGGTGACACTACACTCCTGCTGGAATGGCTGAAATAAACAAGGTTGACTACATGTTAGTGAGGATGGGAGCAGCTAGAACTCTTATGCACTACTGGTGGGGATGCCAAATGGTACAACCTCTCTGGAATCCCATGTGCAGTATTATACTTACATATGACCCAGCAATCCCATGCCTGAGTATTTACCCAAGGAGATGAACATAGATATGTCCACACAAAGACCCAAATGCCAACATCCATGGCAGCATTATTCAGATAACAAAGACCTGGAAACAAATGCCCTTCAGTTGCTAAATGAATAAAGAATATCCAGAATATTCATAGGATAAAAACTGCCGGGCAATAGAAAGGAACAAAATATTTTTTTTGAAAGGAACAAAATATTAACACAAGCATCAACATGAATGGAGCTCAAAATGTTCTGCTAAGTGAAGGAAGTTGACTTCCTTCACAAAAAATTACATATCGCTTGATTCCGTGTATATAAAAGTGCACAAAAGGCAAAACTATAGTGACATAAAAGTATCAGTAGTTGTCAGGGGTTGGGATCAGGAGAGGGGATTAAATGTAAAGGGACACAAGGACAATTTTAGGGTAATGGGAAAGTTCCATATCTTTATTGTGGTGATGGCTGCTATATCAAATTACCAGAATTCATCACACTGTACTCTACCGTGTGTATGATGTATACAGTGTGGACACTTAAAATGCCTGAATTTTATTGTATGTAAATAATGCCTCATTAAAGCTAAAAAAAATTAAGTTCCCCATGCAACATCCATTTTTTTAAAAAGATTTTATTTATTTATTAGAGAGAGAGGGAGGAAGAACAAGCACCAGCAGGGGAAGAGGCAGAGGGAGAGGGAGAAGCAGACTCCCTGCGGAGCAGGGAGCCCAATGCAGGACTTGATCCCAGGACCCTGGGATCATGACCTGAGCCGAAGGCAGACGCTTAACCGACTGAGCCACCCAGGTATCCCGCAACATCCATTTTAATACTATCATTATGGCATTATCCTTAGGGCAGGCAAGTGTCTGCTGGTTCCCACCATGGCCAGTATCACCCACTTATGGGGCTGTTGGCCGAGTTTAGGGATCAGCCTAGGTTCAACTCTACCACCTCTGCACATTCTAAAGGGACAACTGTTTCTTTCATTGGCCCACAGGGCAATTGTAATGTGAGAAGTTTTTGTTTTCAGCAGGAGAAGCAAACAAGTGCAGAAGTAAAGTATGCCACCCTTTGGGACAGACCTTGGGGAACAGAGGCTGGTGGCAGAGAGGCTTCCAGATACGCCTTGCTATTCTCAGGAAGCCCTGACCTCTACATAGGGTGGTGGAGCCTTACAGAGAGAGATGGTGCAGGCTGCACTGAAGGGCAGGTCCTGTGTAAGAAAGAATCTTAGAGGAGGTCTCAAATCCAATGCAGGAACATGTAGTAGAGCAAAGCATGCATAAGAAGCAACATCCAGGCTCCCATTGTGTAAACCAAATACAGGGCCATCAATTCATTCAAATAACCAAGTGGGTATTTATTTAAATAAATGGAGCTTCTCTTTCACTTTATCGAGTAGTGGAGAATCAGCTGTAATGACCTAGCCAGTTGGTCACTTTGTTCCCATGGAGACTCAACCTTAAGGATGTTGGGATGGCGTCTGTTTTAGTTTGAGTTATTTTGAAAGCAGAGCCTGAGACACGAGTTTGAATGCAGGTAGTTTATAGAGAAAGTAATCCCAGAAAGCAGAGTGAAGAACGGAGAGAGGAAGACCAAAAGGGAAGAAAAGTCCACAAGATTGTGTTGTTGGGCTGGCTAACATAGCAGGCAACTGGGATCGGCTCCCCTGTGGATTCTGAGGAACTGTGAAGAATGTGTCTCAACATCCTCTCTCCTGAGGACAGGAAGTTGGGGATTTCTCATTGACTTCCAATTCCCATAGGTTGAGGGTCCCCAAGGGGGTTTTACTCCAGGGCTGTGCCCAGACAAAGCAGCTTTCTCTGGTTTAGGAAGAGTCCTGCAGCTGAAAAGGAGCGAGCCAGCTGGAGCACACATTTGCACGGACTTGGAACAACCCACTGCAGCTGCCCTGAACTTAGGTGAGTTGAGGGGTGTGGTGCCAGAGAGTAAAAGAGTGGGGTAGGCAGTTCACTCTGGGAGATGCATTGGGTGCCACTTCAGTGTTGCTCAGAGGCAAGAAGGTGAATTTGGAGAGCTTCCCAAGCTGCCATTGGCCTTCCGATCCTGTGACCCAATAAATGGTGTGGGTGTCCCTGACTGGAAGAACCGGAGATGGGAGATTGTTAGCACGCAGCCCTCATCCTAAAATTCAGACTAAGCCATCACACAAATATGTGGGAAGGTTTAATGGTTTCACTTTAATGGCATCTAATTCCTCCAAGGCAAGCCGAGGGCTCACTTCCTACCCGGTGCCTTGCATTTGCAATGAAGGCTCCAGATCTAAATGGAAGACAAGATGCATTGGGGATAATCTGATACCCTAGCCTTATTCCTGGGGTAGGTGGACAGAATATGCACATGTGTAAAATGAGCTCCAGAGGTGACCAGATACTTGCCAAATGGCCTGGGGGATTATCTGTGCTTTTTGAACTTTTCTTTGGAGACAAGGGATGATCAGCAGGTTTCTACCATTTTTGAAATATCAGCTGAATGTGCCCAGCCTGCTCTAGGGAGGTCACTTCACCCTGAAGCTTTGAGAAAATGTCTCTAATTCTCAAAAAAGTTCACATCTTGGAACAAAACTCTTGTCCTCCCAAAAGAAGAGACCTAATCCCCAAGCACTTCACAGATGGGAAATCAGAGGGCAAGAGGAGGGATTTCAGATAAGCTCTTTTTTTTTTTATTTATTTTTTTTATTTTTTTTATTCTTATGTTAATCCCCATACATTACATCATTAGTTTTAGATG
>NC_058410.1:121884257-121955764 GCF_002201575.2 Neomonachus schauinslandi
TTTTTTTTTTTTTTTTAACATATATTGCATTATTTGTTTCAGAGGTACAGATCTGAGATTCAACAGTCTTGCACAATTCACAGCGCTTACCAGAGCACATACCCTCCCCAGTGTCTATCACCCAGTCACCCCATCCCTCCCACCCCACCCCCCACTCCAGCAACCCTCAGTTTGTTTCCTGAGATTAAGAATTCCTCATATCAGTGAGATCATATGATACATGTCTTTCTCTGTTTGACTTATTTCACTCAACATAATACCCTCCAGTTCCATCCACGTCGTTGCAAATGGCAAGATCTCATTCCTTTTGATGGCTGCATAATATTCCATTGTATATATATACCACATCTTCTTTATCCATTCATCTGTTGATGGACATCTTGGCTCTTTCCACAGTTTGGCTATTGTGGACATTGCTGCTATAAACATCGGGGTGCACGTACCCCTTCGGATCCCTACTTTTGTATCTTTGGGGTAAATACCCAGTAGTGCAATTGCTGGATCATATGGTATCTCTATTTTCAACTTTTTGAGGAACCTCCATACAGTTTTCCAGAGTGGCTGCACCAGCTTGCATTCCCACCAACAGTGTAGGAGGATTCCCCTTTCTCCGCATCCCCGCCAACATCTGTCATTTCCTGACTTGTTAATTTTAGCCATTCTGACTGGTGTGAGGTGGTATCTCATGGAGGTTTTGATTTGGATTTCCCTGATGCCGAGCGATATTGAGCACTTTTTCATGTGTCTGTTGGCCATTTGGATGTCTTCTTTGGAAAAATGTCTGTTCATGTCTTCTGCCCATTTCTTGATTGGATTCTTTGTTCTTTGGGTGTTGAGTTTGATGAGTTCTTTATAGATTTTGGATACTAGCCCTTTATCTGATATGTCATTTGCAAATATCTTCTCCCATTCTGTCAGTTGTCTTTTGGTTTTGTTGACTGTTTCCTTTGCTTTGCAAAAGCTTTTTATCTTGATGAAGTCCCAATAGTTCATTTTTGCCCTTGCCTCCCTTGCCTTTGGCGATGTTTCTAGGAAGAAGTTGCTTCGGCTGAGGTCAAAGAGGTTGCTGACTGTGTTCTCCTTTAGGATTTTGATGGACTCCTGTCTCACATTGAGGTCTTTCAACCATTTGGAGGCTATTTTTGTGTGTGGTGTAAGGAAATGGTCCAGTTTCATTCTTCTGCATGTGGCTATCCAATTTTCCCAATACCATTTGTTGAAGAGACTGTCTTTGTTCCATTGGACATTCTTTCCTGCTTTGTCAAAGATGAGTTGACCATAGAGTTGAGGGTCCATTTCTGGGCTCTCTATTCTGTTCCACTGATCTATGTGTCTGTTTTTGTGCCAGACCCATACTGTCTTGATGATGACAGCTTTGTAATAGAGCTGGAAGTCCGGAATTGTGATGCCGCCGGTTTTGCTTTTCTTTTTCAACATTCCTCTGGCTATGCGGGGTCTTTTCTGGTTCCATACAAATTTTAGGATTATTTGTTCCATTTCTTTGAAAAAAGTGGATGGTATTTTGATGGGGATTGCATTGAATGTGTAGATTGCTCTAGGTAGCATTGACATCTTCACAATATTTGTTCTTCCAATCCATGAGCATGGAACGTTTTTCCATTTCTTTGTGTCTTCCTCAATTTCTTTCATGAGTATTTTATAGTTTTGTGAGTACAGATCCTTTGTCTCTTTGGTTAGATTTATTCCTAGGTATCTTATGGTTTTGGGTGCAATTGTAAATGGGATCGACTCCTTAATTTCTCTTTCTTCTGTCTTGTTGTTGGTGTATAGGAATGCCACCGATTTCTGTGCATTGATTTTATATCCTGCCACTTTACTGAATTCCTGTATGAGTTCTAGCAGTTTTGGGGTGGAGTCTTTTGGGTTTTCCACATAAAGTATCATGTCATCTGCAAAGAGTGAGAGTTTGACTTCTTCCTTGCCAATTTGGATGCCTTTGATTTCTTTTTGTTGTCTGATTGCTGTGGCTAGGACTTCCAATACTATGTTGAATAGCAGTGGTGATAGTGGACATCCCTGCCACATTCCTGACCTTAGGGGGAAAGCTCTCAGTTTTTCCCCATTGAGAATGATATTCGCTGTGGGTTTTTCATAGATGGCTTTTATGATATTGAGGTATGTACCCTCTATCCCTATACTCTGAAGAGTTTTGATCAAGAAAGGATGCTGTACTTTGTCAAATGCTTTTTCTGCATCTCTTGAGAGGATCATATGATTCTTTTCTTTCTTTTGTTAATGTATTGTATCACATTGATTGATTTGCGGATGTTGAACCAACCTTGCAGCCCAGGGATAAATCCCACTTGGTCCTGGTGAAGAATCCTTTTAATGTACTGTTGGATCCTATTGGCTAGTATTTTGGTGAGGATTTTTGCATCCATGTTCATCAGGGATATTGGTCTGTAATTCTCCTTTTTGATGGGGTCTTTGTCTGGTTTTGGGATCAAGGTAATGCTGGCCTCATAAAATGAGTTTGGAAGTTTTCCTTCCATTTCTATTTTTTGGAACAGTTTCAGAAGAATAGGTATTAATTCTTCTTGAAATGTTTGGTAGAATTCCCCTGGGAAGCCATCTGGCCCTGGGCAGTTGTTTTTTGGGAGATTTTTGATGACTGCTTCAATTTCCTTTGTGGTTATAGGTCTGTTCAGGTTTTCTATTTCATCCTGGTTCAGTTTTGGTAGTTGGTACATCTCTAGGAATGCATCCATTTCTTCCAGGTTATTTAATTTGCTGGCATAGAGTTGCTCATAATATGTTCTTAGAATTGTTTGTATTTCTTTGGTGTTGGTTGTGATGTCTCCTCTTTCATTCATGATTTTGTTGATTTGGGTCATTTCTCTTCTCTTTTTGATAAGTCTGGCCAGGGGTTTATCAATCTTGTTAATTCTTTCAAAGAACCAGCTCCTAGTTTCGTTGATCTGTTCTACTGTTCTTTTAGTTTCTATTTCATTGATTTCTGCTCTGATCTTTATTATTTCTCTTCTCCTGCTGGGTTTAGGCTTTATTTGCTGTTCTTTCTCCAGCTCCTTTAGGTGGAGGGTTAGGTTGTGTACTTGAGACCTTTCTTGCTTCTTGAGAAAGGCTTGTATTGCTATATACTTTCCTCTTAGGACTGCCTTTGCTGCATCCCAAAGATTTTGAATAGTTGTGTTTTCATTTTCATTGGTTTCCATGTATTTTTTTAATTCTTCTTTAATTTCCTGGTTGACCCATTCATTCTTCAGTAGGATGCTCTTTAGCCTCCATGTATTTGAGTTCTTTCTCACTTTTGTCTTGTGATTGAGCTCTAGTTTCAAAGCATTGTGGTCTGAAAATAGGCAGGGAATGATTCCAATCTTTTGGTACCGGTTGAGACCTGATTTATGACCTAGGATGTGATCTATTCTGGAGAATGTTCCATGGGCACTAGAGAAGAATGTATATTCCGTTGCTTTGGGGTGGAATGTTCTGAATATGTCTGTAAAGTCCATTTGGTTCAGTGTGTCATTTAAAGTCTTTATTTCCTTGTTGATCTTTTGCTTAGACGATCTGTCCATTTCAGTGAGGGGGGTGTTAAAGTCCCCCACTATTATTGTATTGTTGTCGATGTGTTTCTTTGCTTTTGTTATTAATTGGCTTATATAATTGGCTGCTCCCATGTTAGGGGCATAGATATTTACAATTGTTAGATCTTCTTGTTGGATAGATCCTTTAAGTAGGATATAGTGTCCTTCCTCATCTCTTATTACAGTCTTTGGTTTAAAATCTAATTTGTCTGATATAAGGATTGCCACCCCAGCTTTCTTTTGGTGTCCATTGGCATGGTAAATGGTTTTCCACCCCCTCACTTTCAATCTGGGGTTGTCTTTGGGTCGAAAATGAGTCTCTTGCAGACAGCATATCGATGGGTCTTGTTTTTTAATCCAGTCTGATAGCCTGTGTCTTTTGATTGGGGCATTGAGCCCATTTACATTCAGGGTAACTATTGAAAGATAGGAATTTAGTGCCATTGTATTGCCTGTAAGGTGACTGTTACTGTATATTGTCTGTGTTCCTTTCTGGTCTATGTTGCTTTTAGGCTCTCTCTTTGCTTAGAGGACCCCTTTCAAGATTTCCTGTAGGGCTGGTTTTGTGTTTGCAAATTCCTTTAGTTTTTGTTTGTCCTGGAAGCTTTTTATCTCTCCTTCAATTTTCAATGACAGCCTAGCTGGATAGAGTATTCTTGGCTGCATATTTTTCTCATTTAGTGCTCTGAAGATATCCTGCCAGTCCTTTCTGGCCTGCCAGGTCTCTGTGGATAGGTCTGTTGCCAATATAATGTTTCTACCCTTGTAGGTGACATATCTCTTCTCCCGAGCTGCTTTCAGGATTTTCTCTTTGTCTATGAGACTCGTAAGTTTTACTATTAGATGTCGGGGTGCTGACCTATTTTTATTGATTTTGAGAGGGGTTCTCTGTGCTTCCTGGATTTTCATGCCTGTTTCCTTCCCCAAATTAGGGAAGTTCTCTGCTATAATTTGCTCCATTATACCTTCGGCCCCTCTCTCTCTTTCTTCTTCTTCTGCGATCCCAATTATTCTAATGTTGTTTTGTCTTATGGTATCGCTTATCTCTCGAATTCTGCCCTCGTGATCCAGTAGTTGTTTATCTCTCTTTTTCTCAGTTTCTTTATTTTCTATCATTTCATCTTCTATATTACTGATTCTCTCTTCTGCCTCATTTATTCTAGCAGTTAGCGCCCCCATTTTTGATTGCACCTCATTAATAGCCTTTTTGATTTCTACTTGGTTGGATTTTAGTTCTTTTACTTCTCCAGAAAGGGTTTCTCTAATAAGTTCCATATTTTTTTCAAGCCCAGCTAGTATCTTTAAAGTGATGATTCTGAATTCTAGATCTGACATTGTACTAATGTCCGTATTGAGTAGGTCCCTGGCAGTCGGTACTACCTCTTGTTCTTTTTGTTGAGGTGATTTTTTCCGTCTTGTCATTTTGTGCAGAGGAGAATAGATTAATGAGAGAACAAAATGCTAGCAGAGTAACAACGTCCCCAGAAAATATACTCTAAACAAATCAGAAAAAACCTTCCAGAAAGTGGTCGCTTTTCTGATGAGAGAGTTGTTGCTCTTCTTTTCTTCGATCTCCTGTTGAGTTTGTAGGTGTTCAGAATGGTTTGATCCCTATCCAGCTGAATTCCTGAGACCAGACGAAATCCAGGTCTCCTACTCCTCCGCCATCTTGCTCCGCCCCCTCAGATAAGCTCTTAATAACAAAACCTTTTATTAGCAATGGTGTTTCCCTGCATTGCAAATTTCCAGGACCTGGCTAAACACTTTGGGTAACTGAGAGACCAGCCTATCCCCAGAGTGTATTTGACACTCAATTAAAAAACTGCACTAATTTAAACAATTCCAGAATGGCTGACAAATATGAACAAAGCTTTAGACTAAAGAGTAAAAATGTAATGGAGCATTTTCATTTTGAATGGCCAGACTGACTCTAATACAAAGATGGTAGATAAGAGCATCTAATAAATCAAGCTCATAGACATGTTTACAATGAATAATTATCTGGTAAATACTGACCTAGCCTAAGAAGAAGGCTGGGATATCAGATTATCCAAAATGTGCTTCCTTGTCTTCCACTTGGATTTATGTCCTTTCATGACATGCAAAGCAGCATGTGGGAAGCTCTAAGTGTGTGTGTGTGTGTGTGTGTGTGTGTGTGTAGGTGTTCATAGAGAATAGGAAATAATACCAGTGAGCATAGGCATAAGGAGAGTTTCTTTATGATATCATAAGTGCCACATATGTGCTGACTGCCTTTATGACCACAGCTACCATTGCTGCATTCATATGTGTCAAAGAAACATCTCCTCAGTAACCCCTAATGAGGAGATGCATTTTTCACAAGGGAGAGAATTTCAAACTTTTTCAAATGGGCTCTTTTACATGTTTCTACCCTAACTCAATGATTTAGTGCCATCCTCACCAGACTATTAACCCAGGTAGTCAGGACATGCCTGTGAACAGGCATTAGAGGCAATGTGATAGACTGTTCCGTTGTGGCTTTTGGTTTAGAAAGACCTTCATGTATAGCTCAACTTGGCCACTGAATGACCTTTGACAAGTTACCTAGCTGTAGAAGACTCCATTTCCTTATATGGAAAATTGGTATTATAGAAGGACACCATTTCACACAGACTATTATGAAGATCAAATTAGATAATAAGGGTAAATCTCTTAGCACAGTGCTAGGCACAAAATATCCACTCAGTTGATGATAACTATGAACATGGTATGCCAGATAACTTTTCATGCACATAAGCACCAATGCTTGAATACCTCCTTGATTTGTCTCTGTCGTGGAGCCAGTCTGCTTCTTTGGGCAGCACATTGGAACCTCATTTTAAAATGGTACATGAGAGCATAAAATTTAGTAACACTAATATTCCATGGGTTATATCCAAGGGAGTACAGCCATAAGGGAGTTAGTGCAGTTTTGCCTGCAAGAATATCCCATGGAATGGATCCCATATACTGTGTTATTAGGATACTAGTGAATATTTTATTTTATGACACAAGCTGAGAAGTTTCCAGTTTGTATCACAAACTTCTTTGGGTTTATAGCTAAAACAGTGTTTAGGGAAATTATTAGCACTAAGTGCCTATATTGGAAAAGGGAATATTTTAAATCAATGACTTAAGCTTCCTTCTCAAGAAATGGGGGGCGGGGAGGGGAGAGGGAAATAAGCTGAACCCAAAATAAAGAAAATAATGAAGATAATAAAAGAATTTGATGAAATAGAAAACATAAAATTAATAGAGAAAACCAATGAAACAAAAGCTGGTTCTTTGAGAAGATCAATAAAATTGATAAGCCTCAAGTCAGATTGATCAGGAAAAAAGAGACAAGACACAAATCAGAAATGAGAGAAGCAGAATCATCATAGATTCTAAAGATATTAAAAGGACCATAGGGAATATTATGAACAACTGCATGCCAACAAACAGGTGAAATAGACAAATTCTTTGAAAGGCATTAACTTCCAACATTAACACAAGAAGAAATAAAAACTCTGAATAGTCCTGTATCTGTTATAGGAATTGAATTGAATTTGAAGTTAAAAACCTTCTCACAAAGAAAACTCCAAAAAATATGGCTTCACTGGTGAATTCTACCAAATATTTAAGGAATATTCTACACAAACTCTTCCAGACAATTGAAATGAGGAACTACTACCCAGTTTATTCTATGAGGCCAGAATTTCTTTGAAACCAAAAGACGTTACAACAAAGCTAAAGAATAATAGCTCTCATAAACACAGATGCAAAGACTCTAAGTAAAATTTTAACAAATTAATTCTAAGACTATATGCAAAGATAATACATTATGACCAAGTTGGGTTTATTCCAGAAATGCAGGCTTGGTTTAATATTTGAAAATGAATCAGTGTAATTCACTTATTAATAATCTAAAAAGGAAAAGCTATATGATCATATAAATACATGAAAAGAAAGTATTTGACAAAATCCAATATCCATTCCTGATGAAAACTCTCATAAAACTAGTAGTAGAAGGAAATTTTCTTAATCTGATAAAGGGTGTCTGTGAAGAACTTAACAGCTAACATTATACATAATGTTGAAAAGGTGAATGCTTTTTTCCCCTAAGACCAGGAAAAATACAAGGTTGTCTGCTCTCACCACTTCTATTCAATATTGTACTAGAGTTTCTAGCTAGTACAATAAGATATGAAAAAGAAATAAATAAAAGAAATCCAGATTGTAAAGGAAGAAGTAAAATTGTCTTTATTTGCAGACAACATGATTGTTTATGCAAAAAATTCAGTGGAAAACACAAAAATCTATGAGAATTATTGAGTTCAGTAAGGTTGCAGGATATAAGATTGATATGCAAAATCAATTTTATGTTTACAGTAGCAATAAACAATCAGAAACTAAATCTTTAAAAATGCCTTTAACCTCAAGAAACATGAAATACTTAGTGATAAAATCTGACAGAAAGAGTAAGACCTGAACACTGAAAACTAGAAGACACTGATAAGAGAAATTAAATATCTAATTAAATGCATAAATATACTGTTTATGTGGTAGAAGCCTCAGTGTTTTTAAGATGTCAGTTTTCTCCAAGTTAATTTATAGGTTCAGTGAAATTTCAATTAAACTCCAAGTGGACTTTCGTTATAGAAATTAACAAACACATTCAAAAGTTCTTGTGGAAAAGTAAAGAATCTAGAATAGCCAAAACAATTTGCGAAAGAAAAAAGAGGACAAATAATAACTAATTTCTGGACTTAATATAAAACCCCAGTAATCAAAATAATGTGCTCTTGACCTCAAGATAGACAAACAGATCAAAGAGACAGAATAGAGTGTCCAAACTACGCATATATATTCAACTGACTTAAAAGCATAAAGTCAGTGCAATGTAAATAGGACTTTTTTCCAGTAAATAGTGCTGGAGCAATTAGATCTCCACAGGCAAACAAACAAATAAACAAACAAACTTTCATCTGGGCTTGCACCATTTCCAAAAATTAACACAAAAGGCTTATGAACCTAATGAAAATTTAAAATAATAAAACTTCTAGAAGAAAATAAAAAAAGAAAATCTTTGTGACTTTGGGTTAGACAAAGATATCTTAGATATGACATCAGAAGCATGACCTATAAAAGAACAAATTGATGAACTGAACTACAAAATAAAAACTTCTGCCATTTGAAAGATACTGTCAAGAGAATAGAAAGGCAAGTCATAGACTAGGATAAAATATTTGCAAATTGTATATCTGATAAAGGATCTGCATTCAAAGTATATCAAGAACTCACAAAACTCAATAAGACACACAAACTACCTAATAAAAAGGGGCAAAAAAAAAAAAAAAACCTGATCAGATATTTCACTAAAAGATATACAGATGGGACTTAATACACAAAAAGATACTCAAATTAAATGGCCATTAGGAAATTCAAATTAAAGGCACAGTGAGATACCACTACACATCAATTAGAATGGCTAAAATTAAAAGGGTTAGCCATACCAAGCATTAGTAAAGATGTAGAGGAACTGGTAAGAATGTCAAATGGCACAACTAATGTGAAAAAGAGTTTGGCAGTTTCTTAGTAAGGTAAATATTCATCCACCATATGATTCAGCCATTCTACTCCCAGATATTTACACACACACACACACACCCCTCCCTAAAAAAAGAAAGAAAGCAGATGTCCATTCAAAGACTTGTACAGTACATGAATGTTCATAGCAGCTTTATTTTTAATAGGCAAACTTTGGCTACAACCTAAATGATCATCAACAGATGAATGAATAAAATGGATTAGTGCTCAGCAATAAAAATAAAAGAACTATTCATATAACATGGATGAATCTCAAACTAATCGTGTTACATGAAAAGATCCAGACAAAATAATATATACTATGTTTATATGGAATTCTAAAAAATGCAAACTAATTAGCATTAGATCTGTTAGAAAACAGATTAATGTTTATATTGGAATGTGGGAGTGAGATATAAGGGGCAAGAAAGAAGTCTTACAAAGAAGCATAAGGAAATTTTGAGAAGTGATGGCTATGTTAATTATCTTGATTGTAGTGAAAGTTTCACAGGTATATACATATGTCAAAACTTATCGAAGTATAGGCTTTAAGTTTATGCAATTTATTGTATGTCAATTATGTCAATGAAGCTACTAAAATGAGTATATTAACTATTTTCTATATAAATTGCCTATATGCACCTTTTCAATGAAGAATGCATATATATTTTTGTAACTCTCTTTTTATTCAGCTTATATTTATTAAAGTCTAATTTTACATCTCTTGGGTCTAATGAAAAATCAGGGCTTGTATTTTTAATGTCTTGTTTTTCTATTTCGTTTTGTTAGTAATTTTTCATTGTACTTCACAAAAGTATCAGTTTGAAATGGATTGAAAACTAAAACAAACAATCCAAAACACCTGGTGTTTTTGACCTCTAGATTGAGAGACACTATTCTCACATAATTCTTCTCTATTAATCAGGATTGGATCACAATGTCATGCCCTGGCTGTAAGAGAATCTGGAAAAGAAAGAGGAGCAACCAAATTTTATCACATCTGAGGTCACAAACATCAAAATGGGTGTGGCCCAGAAGGGTGGAGTAAGGACCTCTGAATATCCACTGCTCCATTAAAAAACAAACAATAAAACAAAACAAACTGGCAAAAAATATCCAAATCAACATTTTTAGAACTCTAGAAATTAATCAAAGGCTTGCAACAATCTGAGGAATATTTGAATATCTTAAGTACAGTCAGTTTTGCAGCATTTTAACTTGCCCTATTCGCATTCCCTCCTCCCCAGCTCTGTGGTAGTCTTGAAAAACAGCAGCTTAGCAGTCATGAGGGGGTGTATGGTGCATTTGAAATGCCTCAAAGAGTTTTATCCTGAGAGCATTGTCAGTATTAGACCTGTCTGGCAGCTTCCTGAGAAATCCCCATTTTCAGGGCTTGTAGTTATTTGACCTGACTTAGATCTTGTTCAGTGGGAGAGGCCCTAACCCCAGGGCAGTTGTCAAAAACGACCAATGACAATTGTTTAACATCTTAGCTCCTCAGTTGGCATTACCAGTTGGGGTAATGAGACTGACCCAAAACTTAGAAGAAAGATCTGGAGAATGAGATATTCATAGGGGGTTTGGAAAAACTGTGACATATTTCAGGGGGTTTAGAAAGTCATGCACATGTACAGGGCTATGTACATGGCTAGGAAAAAACTGAAAAGACCCTAATCTATCACCTCTGACTGACCTTGAGACCCTGTGCAAGCAGGAAGTGAAGGCTAAGGCAGAGCTCTAAAATGCTGTTGCATTGCAGAAGTGCCCTAATACTTAGACACAGTCCCTTAGCAAAAGGTGTTAAACATAAGTGTTTAAAGCATTTATAAAAATCACTGTGTAATTATGAATTCATTACTAAACTTACACTGAGTAAAGACTTCAGTGGCCACTTCATGGAAGGGAATACAGACTTTACAAAATTAGTCCAAGAATGTGATTAAACAAGATCATCATCAACAACAACAACAAAAACAACAAAAGAGCAACAATGGCAAACCATAGGGAGAGAAGAATTTGATTTCTAGAGTAACCATATTATTTAAAATGTCCAATTTTCAACAATAAAAAATATGAGACACTGAAATAAAAAAGATGTATGGTACAGAGAAAGAACAAAAGTAATCAATAGAAATCGTCCATGAAAAAGCCAAATTTGGGGACTTATTAAAAATACTTTTAAATAGCTCCTGGTTGCCTCAGTTGGTTAAATGCCAACTCTTGGTTTTGGCTCAGGTCATGATCTTAAGGTCATGGGATCAAGCCCCGCATGGGGCTCTGTGCTCAGTGTGGAGTCTGCTTCAGATTCTTTCTCCCTTTCCCTCTGCTCCCCTCTGCTCTCTCTCTTTCTCTCAAATAAATAAATAAAATCTTTAAAAAAAATAAAAATAATAAATAAATAGCTATTACAAATTTATGCAAAGAACTAAAGGAAATCATGTCTAAAGAATTAAAGGAACATATGAAAATAGTGTCTCCACCAAACAGAATATATCAATAAGAGATACAGATAGAAGGACGCCTGGGTGGTTTAGTTGGTTAACCTTCCAACTTTTTATTTCAACTCAGGTCATGATCGCAAGGTCGTGAGATTGAGCTCCACACTCAGTGCAGAGATGCTTAAGATTCTCTCTCCCTCCGCCCCTCCCCCCTACTTGTGCTCCTTCTCTCTCTCTCTCTCAAAAAAAATAAATAAATAAGAGATATCGATAGAGATGGAAATTATTTTTAAAAATTAGTAATTCTGGGGCACCTGGGTGGCTCAGTCATTAAGCGTCTGCCTTTGGCTCAGGTCGTGGTCCTGGGGTCCTGGGATCGAGCCCTGCATTGGGCTCCCTGCTCCACAGGAAGCCTGCTTCTCCCTCTCCCACTCCCCCTGCTTATGTTCCCTTTCTCGCTGTCTCTCTCTCTGTCAAATAAATAAATAAATAAATAAAAATAAAAATTAGTAATTCTATGGTTAAAAAGTTACAACTGAAGTGAACACTTCACTAGAGGGGCTCAATAGCAGATTTAATTTGTAGAAGTAAGAATCAGTTAATGTGAAAATAGATTAAGTTAATTATCCAGTCTGAGGCAAGAAAAAAAAAAAAGAATGAAGAAAAATAAGCAGAGCCTCAGACAGCTGTGGGACACCAGCAAGCATGCCATCGTATACTCAGTGGGAATCCCAGAAGAAGAGAAGAGGCAGAAAAAGGCGGGTGGGGGGAGAGAAATATATTTGAAGGAATAATGACTAAACACTTCCCAAATTTGATGAAAAACATCAAGATGCTCAACAGACTTCAGGTAGAATAAACTAAAAGGGGTCCACACCTAGCAACCTCATAGTCAAACTGCCAGAAGACAATCTTGACAACAGCAAGAGAAAACAACTTATCATGTACAAGTGATCCTCAATAAGGTTAACATTTGACTTCTTGTCAGAAACCATAGAGACCAGGAAGCAGTGGAATGGTGTATTCAAAGTGCTGAAGGAAAAATACTGTCAGTCAAGAATTCTATATATAGTAAACTATACTTCAAAAATAAAGGAAAAGCAATTCCAAGATAAACAGAAATTGAGAGAATGCATTGATATCCAACCTTCCCTACAAGAAATAGTAAAAGAAAATGATTTGTATGCCAATGAAGTAAAATAAATACCTCAATAAAGTAGTTTAATAATAATATGAGTCATTAAGGGGGCACCTGGGTCGCTCATTCGGTTAAGCATCTGCCTTCAGCTCAGGTCATGATCTCAGGGTCCTGGGATCGAGCCCTGCATCGAACTCCCTGCTCAGCAGGGAGCCTGCTTCTCCCTCTCCCTCTGCTGCTCCCCCTGCTTGTGCTCTCTCTCTCTCAAATAAATAAATAAAGTCTTTAAATAATAATAATAATAATATGAATCATTCAGGCTAACATGAAAGGACAACAAATAGTAACAAATCCATATGAAGAGAGAAAGAGCACCAGTAAAGGTACACAGGTAGATAAAACATCTTTTTATCTGATCTGAAAGACACTGCATAGAGCAATAATTATAAAACTACGTTGATGGGATGATAATATATAAAGATATAATTTATATGATAACAAGAGCACAAAGGAGAGATAAGAATAGAGCTAATTTGTAGCAAAGTTTTATATGCTATTTAAATTAAGTTGGTATTAATGCAAAGCAGATTGTTTTAACTTAACATGCTAATTATAATTCCCAGGAAAATCTCTAAGAAAATAACTCAAAAAACATAGTAAAAAAAAAAAAAAGATTTAAAATGAGACACTAGAAAATACTGTTTAACACAAAATAAAAGAATGATAGAAGAATAGAGGGGTAAAAAGATATGACATATAGAGAACAAAACTTGATCAATAATTACATTAAATGCAATTGGGTTAAATATTCTAATTAAAAGGCAGATATTGGCAGAATTAATTTTTTTAAAAAGCCACAATCTAACTACATGGTACTACAAGTGACAAATGCTGGACTCAAAGTTAGTTTGCATGGAAAAAGATATACCATGCAAGCAGTAACCAAAAGACAGCCGGAGTGGCTATACTAACATCAGATAATATAGACTTTAAGACAAAAATTGTTACTAGCAACAAAGAAGGACACTGTTTAAATGATAAAAGAGATAATTCATCAAGAAGTCAAAAATTATAAACATACGTGCCTAACAACAGAGCCCCAAAATGCATGAAGCATAAACTTAGAGAATTGAAAGGAAAAATAGATAATTCACTGTAACAGTTGGAGAGCTCAATATCCTACTTTTAATAATGAGTAGAACAACTAGGCAGAAGATCAACATGGAAAGAGAAGAATTGAGAATGTGTGAACCAACTACACCTAACAAACGTGTATAGAACACCTGCTACTGAACCGAGCCCTTGGGCTCGCTAAACAATGGAAATTGACAAGACGCCAAACAGGAGTTCCAGGTGAAGCTTTATTGGGGCTTATGCTCAAGCACAAGGGAGACAGCACAGAGGAAAAGTCCTTCAGGCTGGCCCCTGAGGAGAGGTGCGGGAGCGCTTTAAAGAGGCCCAGATGGGAAAAGGGTGACATTTAAGCATGTAGAGGTGGAGATTTCTTGGCTCCTGTGCACTTAAAGGTCATGCTTCTTCATGTATTGCATGTCTAATTGGCATGTTAATCTCCACCCTTGGGTGTGATCTTTAGATTATGTCAAGGGGACACATCAGTGAAAGGTCAGTGCTGGGGTCCACCTTGTCACAGACGGGGGTTTGGTCCTGTGTCCAGTCTTCATAGCCGAGTCCCTCCTTTCAGTAAGTCCCTTCCACTTCTGCATTCCTGCAAGATATACTACTTAAGAGGCACAGAGGTTTAGCTTTTCTTGTCATGGAGACAGCTAAGGAATGCTGGATTTTGCAGTTAGAATTGAGGGGACCCGAGTCCAGTCTCTGCTCTGCTTCACACTCAACCATAGTAAAATATACTTTATTCTCAAGGGCACGAAGAACATTCTCCAGGATGGACCACAGATTAGGTCATAAAACAAAGTCTCAATAAATTTGTAAGAAGTTGAACTATACAAAGTATGTTCTCTGATCACAATGGTATTAAGTTAGAAATCAGTAATGGAAGGAAACTCACAAAAATGTGGAAATTAAGAAACACACTCCTAAATAACCAGTAAGTCAAGAAGAAATCACAAATAAAATTAGAAAATACTTTAAGATGAGTGAAATTAAAACACAACATATCAAAATGTAGGGGATGCAGGGAAAGCAGTGCTTATACCTAATTTATATAACTGTTAACATTTATATTAGAGATGGATGTGATCACCATCATGGAAGTAACTTGAGAGTTTTAACTATTCAATTGTACCAACATATCTCAAAACCATTTTAGAACTTTTAAAGAATAATTTTTAGGGTATCCATTATAGTTTAAAAAAAAAAAACTTCAATGATAGCGATTCTTTAAATTTAAAGGTTTTACAGAATTTTTGAAAACAAGTCATTTGGAGCCACATTAGTGCATAAAGTGAGTGGAGAGGCTCAACGATTTCACTGTTGCCTAAAGAAGTGATACTGATCTGATGGAGGCATTTTCCAAACAAGACAGTGGGCAATTCCTGAAGAGGAATTCCAAACATGCATGAAGTAAAAAAAAAAAAAAAAAAATTGGAATAAATGTATAGCCAAAGAAGATGACTATTTTGAGTACAACAATCATTTAAATGTATATTTTAGGCACGTTTCTAAAGTAAGTATCCTCAATGCCTCCTTACTCTATGTATCCTACCATTTCCAGGTGGTTATCATTATATCTGCCCGTTTTGTTTGTTTCCAAGAGAAACTGGAAATGGTGAATAGGCAAATATTGGCCTAGGATTTTGGTCTTCTAAGTTAAGTTTATATTGACTAAATGAGTTTCTATTTGATCTTAATTTGATTTTTCCATTGTTTTGACAACTGAACATCTGTTCATAAGTCTGGGGAAATGTGTACATGTGTGTATATGCCCATTCAAAACACAATAGACTTGTTTTTAAAGTCAGAAAGTCTGTGTGCTGCGTATACCCATCTAAGCCCAATTTTTTTTATTTCCCTAACTGTCTCCGTAGGATACCCAATGCCACATAATAACTACCAATAACTAATAAAAATGGCTATTAAGTTATATGCAATATAAGCTACCATATAAAGACTGAACAGTAAACACTGTTTACAGCTTACTACAAGAAAATGGAAACCTCATTTTGCTGATATGAACAAGATATCCTCTTATCCTATATGTTAAAGGCTATTATTTTGAAAATTACAAGTCCCAGTAGATTGCCACACCAGAAACAATTATTATCTGATTTGTTCTCTTTATGCTATTAGTAATGTATTGTAAAGTACCTTAACCAAGCATTCGATGTTTTAAGAAACTTCTGGTTGTTAGCCAAATCTGTAAGATAGCACTGCTGAGAGGGACATAAGGAAAGTGAAAGCTATTGCAGAAAAACTGAGCAGAACCATGGGATCTGATTAGAGGCAACTTGGAAGGTAGGCTTGGCAGAGGAGCGTAACCATGTTTCACTTTGGAAAGTTGTGAGGTACTGCACACCACAAAAGCTGCCAAGTTAATTTTACATGATAAGATATGGGACAAAGAGGAAGCTTTTTGGTGAAAGGATTTTTTAAAAACTGTTTTAAAGTATTTTTAAAAGCAGACTATACACTGTCTTTTGAAACCTTGGGAAAACTTCATAATTTTTGAAATGTAAAGTTCAATTTTATTAAACATGTGGGTAAGTTTGAAATTATTCAGAATATTAAAATTAATTTGAAAATAATTAAAATTCAGAAAAACTTCAGGTGTGCGTCCAAGTTCTGGGCAACATTAACATGGTATAAAAATTGCTCAGGAAATTTACAGTGAACAGGTGTGTGAAGTAATTGAGGGGAAAAGAAGTTCAAACATTAATTAGCAAGAATTATGAATATCCTTGTTGAATTGTTTTCTCTCAAGTTGGCATATTTTTAAGCATATTATGAAGGAAATATTTTTTTTAATTATGAATGCACATGGAAAATAAACTCTTACTTTTCATAATATTCTATACTTTTGCCATTAATCACTTGATGGCACATGGAAGAAAAACAAAAAGGGGTCTAAACCAAAAGAAAAATATTATAAATATTTTTAAGAGTTTATTCAATAAGACTTGCTAATATTGTTAAAATGTTCTCCCAAATCCAGCAAAATAAGGATTCATGCACTCAAAGAGTATCTCTGTTGAAACTGGGAGAGAAAAGAATAACTATGCCAAAAATAAGACCCAAGTCCTACACTCAAGGAGCTTACAGGAGGAGGGAAGCTGGACCAGAAAAGCAGAAGGTTGGAAAATAATGTGACAATCCCCATGAGAAACACAGAGGATGTGATAAGGATGTTGCCCTGGAGGGGGAAGGCTGGTGGGATTGGGGTGTTTATCAGGTAGTCAACATTAGAGGCAAACATTTCAGACAGAGAGAAGGGGTGGTGAAGCTGCAGAATTATAAGCAAGCCTATCGTGTGGGCGCCATCAGACACTCTAGGGGCAGCATGGTAACAAATACCTGAAAGGTGGGAGAGGCTTTGGAAACAGGCTGTGGGAAGAAGCTGGGAAGACTTTGGGGAGGGTGTTAATTTGAAAGCTTGAAGAGCCTGGAAGAGAGTTTCATGAAATCCTAATGACCTTTGAGGAAGTTGTGAGTGATGGCTTGAGGAGGAGAGTGAAGAAAATGTTATCTGAAACTGGAGGAAAATGATCTTTGTCATATAGTGGCAGAAATTTATCAACACTGTCCCTTGATAGTGAGGAAAGTAGAAAACTTACCGAATGAACTGTGTGATCTAGCTAAGGAAATTTCCAGATACCGCTGAAAGTACTTCTTGGTTTCTTCTTGCTGCTTTTAATAAAATGTGAGAAAAGAGAAGTAAACTAAAGGAAGGACCTCTACACAAAGAGGGAGTTAAAAATTCCAGACTCTCCAGATAACAAATGATAGTACAACTAAGAAATGGTTGGGGCCCCTGGCTCGCTCAGTCAGCAGAGCATGGGACTCGTGATCTCGGGGTTTTGAGTTCAAGCCCCACATGGGGTGTGGAGATTACTTAAAAAAATAAAATCTTAAGAAAAAAGGAAAGAAAAGAAAGGGAAAATGGCTACCAGGTAAAGATCAAACCCAGGGCACTCCGAAGAAAACATGGTCCAATCATGAAGCCAAGAGTTTCAAATTCTTTGTTAAGACCTCCAAAATATCCAAGACAGTGCATCAGAGAATCACTCAGTCAAATAATAGGGCTTCTAAGAACTTGAGGGTATTGTCCCTCGATAGGCTCAGCTGAAGTCCAAGGTAGAGAAGAGTGTATCTTGAAGAGATCTGTGGGGGTGGTCTTTTCTAATAGAGTCAATCCCAATAAAATTCACAGGCGACCTATAAAGTTTTTAAAAGATTCATGTCACCAGGTGCACCACCAGCTTGGACTAAAATGGGCAAAGAGAGCACAGAGAGGAAAGGGGCCTTTGAATTCTCAAACTTCTCTGGGCAGGAGGTAGGTCAAGGAACCACCTAGCAGTTGGCTCATGGGAGAGGAGATTACTGCCTTCACTTATCTCTACATCTTGGAAGCTTCTAACAATAGTTGTGGTGGCTTCGGTCTGTCCCAGCACCAAGAATGAGGCTGACAGGGCAGTGAGCATTCTCTGCACTTTCATGACACAGTGCACACAGTGTTAGCGTGGTGGAGACTCCAGAAAATACATCTTCGAGTGCTGGCCTCTTGAAGGAAGCCAGGAGGCCGCACCTGGCAGGGGCAACTGTTTCAGGGTGGGCTGGAACAGCAGCAAGGAGGTGCCCTCAGACAGTGTCCTGCCAGGAGAAGCTTCTCTCCCTGACATGCTGGCTCCTAAACTCGTGTAAAAATAACTGGATGAGCTTGGAAGTGGCTCAGAGGCTCTAAGCTCTGCAGGTGAGGCCATGAGCCAGCTAAATACAGATTAGTACCTTTTATGAGACCCTCCTTGTACCCACAGAAATGTCTGGGGAACATAAATTATAAGCACTTGGAGAAGCCCTATATGAGGAGCAGTTGAAATAAGTTACTGAAGGAGGAGCATCGGGAACCGCTTATCTTCCTGATGGGTATGGATCATGAAGGGGGGTTGGCATCCCCTTTCAGAGCAAGAAGTCGTTTGAGGAAGTGATGAAGTGGGTATCAGTGCCCTCCCTTTGTAGGGGTGGTAAGGGAGATTGCCCCACTCACTTTACTTCAGGGCAGAGCAAGGAGAAGGGTAGGAAGATGATTGGTTCTTATCTCTGAATCCCAGGCCCTGAAAGTCCAGCGTTGAAGATTTATTTCTGTTAAAGGGTGGAACTGTCCATTGAGACCTATATTGTGCCAATATTGGAGGGTAAAGGAAAACTGTTTCTCATAACATTTCTGACACTGAATGTGTGGGTTATTCCCTTGTATTAAACAATTCTGGCATGAACTACTTGGAGTTCTCACGGACCTCACAGGTTAAGAGCTCAGTCCCACAATACTGCCCCTCCTTCAGACACCAGTCACAAGTGGTGGGTCCCCAGGTTACCCACACTTCTGTCTGACATGACTACAGATAGAGGCTTCCCATGACCCTTCCTAAGGCTCAGTAATTTGCTACCATGGCTCACAGAATCCAGCGGAAAACTTTACTCACTATTACTACTTTATTATAAAGGGCATAATAAAGGATACTAATGAACAGCCAGATAAGGTAGATAGGGCAAGGTCTAGAAGGGTCCTAAGCACAGGAACTTGTGTCCCTGTGGAGTTTGGGGTAAGCCACTCCCCTGGCACATGGAGGTTCTTGTTCACCAGCCCAGAAACTCTCCAAACCTCTTTGTGTGGAGTTTTTATAGAGCTTCCATTGCATAGGCATGACAGATAAAATCATTGGCCGTGGGTGATTAATTCAGTCCCCGGCTCCTTTCCCCTCCCTGGAGGTGGAGGGGTGAGGCTGAAAGTTCCAACCCTCAAATCACATGGTTGCTTCCTCAGGCAACCAACCCCATCCTCCAAGAATCACCTCAGTAGCATAAACTCAGGTATGGTTGGAAGGGGCTGATCACGAATGACAAAAGATACTCCACTCACCCTACCACTCAGGAAATTCCAAGAGTTTGGGAGCTCTGCACCAGGAACCAGGGATGAGACCAAATATATAGTTTTTATTTTTATTTTTTTAAGATTTTTAAAAATTTATTTATTACAGAGAGAGAGAGAGAGCGTGCATGAGAGGGGGGAGGGTCAGAGGGAGAAGCAGATTCCCCGCCCAGCTGGGAGCCCAACATGGGGCTCAATCCCAGGACCCCAGGATCATGACCTGAGCTGAAGGCAGCCGCTTAACCAACTAAGCCACGCAGGCACCCCCAAATATATAGTTTTTAAAATATCACAATATCACAGATGATCAATGAGGTCTCCTCACTTTGGGGAAGAAGTCACAATGTCTCACCTAAGTGGTCCTAGTGGGAAACAACTGGAGTTCCAAAGAGAGGGATAGGATACCTTTGGGAGACAACAGAAAATTTGGTGGGGCTGTCTCAAGCCAGGCGGGGCGGGGAGGGGGGTGGAGGGGGGAGGGGCAGTTGTTGACCCTGAGTCAGTGTCAGTCACTGCTGGGCTAACATGTGACTTTTGGCACGGAAGTGCATGTCATCCTCAGGCACACATGCACACTGGGAGCTGAGCAGCCCCGGCAGCATTTCCAGCCAATGCTGACCCCAGAAAGCAACGTGGCAGCTGATGACTGGGGGGCCGTTGTATACTGAAATATTTCAGTAGCAGATCTCCTGAAACAGACACCTTACAGACACCTGTCTGAGGAATAATGGCTAAGATACATTAAAGGGATTGAATTACTAATTGCCTTAATAATTCATTAAACAATGTTCTGGTGCTACACACTTTACATATATCTCAGTCCATATTTTCTATTAATAGGAAAAAAAATCCTAAATCTGTGTGGGTACATCGCAACCACCATTGTTTTCAAGTGGGAGAGTTGTTTTTCCACTGTGGGACCAGCCAGTATGTGAATGCCTCTGGAACCCCAATTAAGTAGTGTGGCATCATTCTTTTAAGGTATCTGGTTCTGGGGCGCCTGGGTGGCTCAGTCTGTTAAGCGTCTGCCTTTGGCTCAGGTCATGATCTCAGGGTCCTGGGATTGACCCCGCATCAGGCTCCCTGCTCAGGGGAGAGTCTGCTTCTCCCTCTGCCCCTCTCCCTGCTCATGCACTCTCTCTCTCTCAAATAAATAAATAAAATCTTAAAAAAAAACCCACCTTATTCTTAAGGTATTGGGTTCTAAATATCACAGGATTTTTAACACGTCAGAACTTATCATAGAGGACAGAGTTTGTATTGCATTTACCAAGTCCACTTCTTCGAATAATTTAACTCATTAACCAAAGGATAAATAAGGTCCATGTTTATTCTTCAATATAATACATATATATGACTGTTATACATCTTTATAAGGCAAAGAAATACAGCTGAATGAAACTATGTTCAGAAATAAAAAATATACATGACATGTGCAATCACCACATTACGAATCCATTTTTATTTCTTACCTACACTACTAAACCTCATCGAAAAGACTCACTGACATCCATCAGCTGGGACAACTACAAAATACATACAATTCAAGATAGGAACACTCAGGTATTCGATATTTTCTGCTCTTTTGAATAAGTAGTAGTTGAGTTATAAGCCTTCATGGAAGGTGAAACTACCCACATCAAGATCACTTATGGAAAGCACTCCTGACAAAAATGGAGCTCAAAGACATATGTGGAACTTCTAGTGGGAGAAGCCATTGACTTCATGCTAGGCAAAGAAGTCACCTTCATCCAGGACTCGAACATCTGACCGTCTAATAGTCCAGCTTCAAGTTTCCTTTAGGACAGCAAGCAATTCGCCTTTTGGAAATATCATGTTTATCCCAAAAAGGCTTTAGGGGAGCACTGTGATGGATAAGAAGATGGACTTTGATTCTAACTGAAGAAAAAGAGAAAGAAGTAAAAAAAAAAAAAAAAGGCAAAAAGCTAAAGCAAAAGCAAGGTAGGGAGCATCATGGCTTTTGAGAAGTGAGCCACAGCGAGGGCGCAGGTTACCCCCATGCTGAAATTGCCCCGGAACAGACACCTGCCTCGCCCTCTTGCTACACTCACACGGATGGACCTTCCAAATGAGGTTCCCTCATCCAAACTGAACTAGTACATGTATGCATCCTGACACCATTTGCCTCATGCTGAGAGTAGGGGTAGTGGGAGCAGAAGGAGGAAAAAAGGAATGAAATAAAGAATAAGACCCTCATTTCCATAATACCAAATACGTATTTTGACTTTAAAACGAGAAAAAAAATTCTATGCTAAATTCCGTAAAAATGGTGAAAATGTAATAATCACGCATCTTTCAAAACACTTTCACATCAAAGTATGCCACAGCAATAGCAGCATGCCTATTTACATTTTCGAGGAAAGAAAGCAAAATAATAGCAAGTCAGACTAGAAACTAACATGAGAATTACCCCCATTTTGACCTAGGAATACTTCCCCAAAGTAGTTCAGGTGAGAATCCAATTTCAGATGTTTTTATGTCACCGACTGGGACATGAGCTCTTTTCTCCCTGATTTTTAAATAGCAACAGGTTCTGGGGAAGTGTTGGTATCTTACAAATGACAAATGGGGGCATGCTTTTTCTTGAATCCTTTGTGAGGTTTATTTCTCTCCAGGCAGTGGGAAATGCCACATCAGTGCTGAATTGCCACCTTTTTCCAAAGAAAAGGCTACTGCCTAATGCAAGGACTGAAGCCATAACGTCCATTAGGAGGGCGGAGAAGCAATACAGGCTGTCGGGGACTTCTTGGAAAAATTGATCACAATAGCCCCAGTCTCGCCAGACTCAGCTTCTCTGGTCCATGCTTGCATCTGGTTTGATTTCTCCGCTGTGCAAAGCCCCCTTTCCCATCAGAGCGGCAATCTACCAAGTTACCAGTTCTTGCTGGGGCAGCCGCACAGGGGCATGGAGGGAGGGAGCAGGATGAGGAGGAGACCGAAATTCTCCCATTTCGCTGTAACTCTAGACTGTAATAATCAACTCTGCAATGCAAACTATCCTCAGCTCTCATATAAAAGACACCCTGCTGGCGTGGGGATGCCTCCCCATCCAAATGTGGAAATTTAACTCCGAATTCAAAGGAGATCCATTCTTAAAGTAGAGTCTCCTTTCTAAACCTCTTTAAAAAAAAAAAAAATCACACCCACTGACTGCAGGGTCATTAGTGGATTAATTTGACAAAGAAATCATTCCTTTATTTGGCCTAAGCTGCCTCTCCCATGTGTGTTGGGGTCTGGTGAAAGTTTCTCTGCCAACGTGAGTCAGAATGGGAGCTGAATGCAAAAGACCTCCTGCTCTATCTGGTAGAGAGTCCACACCACAGGACAGAAAACGCCCTTCCATGAGGGGTTTCAAATCAGGCCCTTGCATCTTATTTAGCATTTGAGAGAATGCCAGCTCTCTGCGGTCTGAGTATTAATGCATGCACTGGCTTGTATTTTTCCAGACTCGATGAATACCATCAGCTAAAGATAGCAAGCACAGTAATATAACACTTCAGTCACAGGGTTTTGTTGTGTGTGGTTTTTTTTTTTTGTATGTGTTTTTGTTTTTTGTTTTTTTTTCAAGGAAACCAAATTAAACATTTTAAGCATAGTCACATAGCAGGACCAGGAGAAAACCAACCTTGAATAAATGCATAGGCCAAAGGAAAAAAAAAAATGCATCATAATGTAAGAGCAAAGCTAGAAAGGAGTCAGTTTTATAACTAGCATGACCACTAAATTGGCATGTGGTCTTAACTAAATTACACATTTTCTTCTATCTCTACTTCCCCTTTACCTTGCACATGAGAATAAGAACACTGCACATACAGTTATTCACGGGCATGCTAGAAGGACCCACTAGGTGGATACAAGCAATAATGGAGAAAAGCCAATGCCAATTAAAACTGCCCTCACTAATATGGCCATTACTATGGTGACTATCGGAGCCTAGAACCATTTACAGCTAAAAATGCATTCTTATAGCTGATCTCATCACAGGAGTTATTTGGAAACGGGAAATATGAGGACAGCTTAAGAAGATGAATGGTGAGCGTGGTGCTAGCTGTGTGATAGGAGTTTCGTGTGGCTCTGCATGGCCTCTTCTTCGTAAAGAAATGGCACCCACGTTTCACTCTTCAGAGGCCCTGTGCCTTTCTGTGCTATATACGGTAGGGCTCACTTCTGTTATTAAAAATCTGTAATGAAATGGCACATGAGTTCAAGAACAAGAAGAAGCTTCCAACTGGAAATCATTCTCATATCCAAAGAGTGAGCAGGAATGTTCCCCTCACTTTGATTTCTGAATGTTCTTTCTTCACAACCACTGAGCCACGCGAGATTCTGCGTAGGTGAGATCATTGGTCTTCAGAAATGTTGGCATTTACCCAGAAACCTGAGCGCTATTTCCAAAGTCATTTCAACATTGGAAGCAAAGCACCGTCCTTCCTTGGGATGCACACGACCCATCGCTCATTGACAACGGCAGCATGAGGAAAGCTCTCGTAACTGTTACGGTTATTCCTAAGGTTGTAATTTTTGCTCCACTGGTGAAAACTAGTGCATTTCACGCGTGTGAATGCTCAGTCAGAAGAGAGGGGAGTGCCTTGTGAAATGCGCGTCAATCATTTGAAAGTAGAATCACTGCTCTGAAGAAACTGATGAGCTGGGACAAAAGTTCAGAATAAACAGAAAACACGACGTCTGATGCCTCTTGCCTCAGGATTCCAAGACAGCTCAAGTTCCAGAAAGCAGATTATTTATGAGTCGGATTCACCTGATTTCAGACCAAATCACAATAACACAGTCTGAGAAACCAAGTGATCAAGGGTTTGAAAGACAGAATTTTCTTCCGGTGATATGATCACCCCTTTGAAAGGCATAGTTTAAGGACTGGAAGCAGTTTCCTCCCTCTCAATGTATCCTCCAGGTTTAAATGTCTCAAATAAATCTCCAGTCTGATTGCTCTAGGAAGCTGAGAAAGAGCAGAAATCAGGTACCCCTTATCCCAGCGACTAAAATCAAAAAATAAACATTGAAAACTCAAGATGTCAGGGAAACATCTTCCCAATTGTGTACTGCCATGGGGTGTGGGGTTGTGAGGAAAGGGGCGTGGGGCTTTTCTGCGCCCCCAGGATCACAGCACTAGGCATCCGCCTTAACTGGGCGCTCCGAGTTCAAATGCGGCAGCTCCCCCACCCCCCACGGCCACCCATCATCCTTGGGGTCAAGGCATCAGAACTGCTGATTTTTCCAGAAATCTTCCCAAAGCAGCAGCGACCACAGCAGTTTTCCTGCAAAGCAAACAAAATATGACTCTTGTTAATTCAGCAGGGCTTTTAAAATTGTAATTAGTTGGTTGTGCCCCTTAGGAAAACCACACATGATTTTTTATAATGCATGTGTGCGTGTGAGAGGGAAAAAAAAAAGAAACCCCTTGCAGGATTCCACGCTTACCAGAGTTGGGGTTTTTTTTTTTTTTCAAGTTTATGCAAGATATTTTCGTACTATTTGCAAAATCGAAGGACAAGGCCTCTTTGTTTCATGTGAAGCACAGCCAGCCCCCGAGCTTTCTGCCACACCGTCCGTCCTGTCGGTGACCCCGCATCACAGTGACATCGCGGAGCAGGCGTGTAAATGTTCTCCTTTGCGTTATGACCACGGGTGACATGGGCCCTCACGCCGTTTGCGGCCCTACATCACTCCTGTGCAACTGAGGAGGTATCCTCAACTTTTATTTCACAGGTGGGCAGAAGATGGAACAAAATGCCCCGGGTGGCTTTTTAGAGTGTTTCCTCAACACATCAAAAAACCTCTAACAAATTGCAGGAGATTTATATGCCTCAATTTACATTGTGGATCCTGCCTTATTCATAGGGCCTGGAAGTCATTCTTTTTCCACAGGAATAATCTTCAACCACCAGATTTTAAAAATCAATATTATCACAAAGTTGGTTTTACTCCTAACAGAGCCTGCCAAAAACCCATCTTATCCTGGCAGGAAATACTATAAAAAATGATTTGAAAAAAAATTCTTCTCAAATGAGGCTGCTCTCAGGAGTTAATATCTTAAGCTTACATTTTAATTTGAAAAAAAAAAAAAAAGGAAACTAGGAAGCGCCCACATCCCATGGACCTGAAACAGCTCTTTCCCAGCCTGCAGTGCAACCAAGGTGAATTTCTGTAGCCAGCTGGAGCCGGAGGGACGGAAGAGTGGAAGGCAGCCAGCCCAAGTGACCATCCGGAGGCGGGCCTGGCCATGCTCAGAGAAAGTTCGCATCAAGCAATTCCAACCAAGACGGTATCCAACAGCATCAGTGCGACCAGCTCACATGTTTTTGTCCTCTGCATAATTGTCACTGCTTGGGTTGCCGCCGTCCTCCATCGTGTTGGGTTCAAAGCGCCAACGTGACATGGAAGGACTGTACCCCCTCCCACTGTCATTCACTCCTCATTCTTTCCCTGCCAGACCCTGGCCACAGGTTGCAATGCGACCTCCTGTCACCCAATGCATTCATCCCTACCAGGCCTCAAAAGTGACTCCAGTGCTCATGTGGGAATGCAGTTTGTGGTGAACCCTTGAGGTTTGTGGTCACTGTGGATGAAACCGGCAGGGAGAGCCTCCTGCGGACTCTGGTGCCCACCACTCACAGGGGAAGGCCGGGCTGCACCTCAGCGAGCCCAACGACCCAGGCCTGGGAGCACAGAGAGTCCTTTCCTTCTCTGCATTGTCACAAGATGTAAAGCTATCTTCTACCTTCTCCAAAACTTTACTTTGACACATGAGAATGGTCATTGTAAGTAGGAAGCCTAAGGCTTTCTGTTGATGGTTCATAGATTTCTAGATAAATGATAGACTTCTAAGTAAGTGACCCATGGACCAAAGGCTGAATGTTTTCCTAACTCTGGTCTGTGACTTTGGTTATGATTTATTGATTTATTTTTGCCTGATCTTATCCTATGAAAGATTCAAGGCAGCTTACAAGACGGACAAAGAAAAACTTCAGGACCAGAATAAATACCAGTCAGAATAAAAGAGTAAGACCAGTGGGCAGCAAGAATATAGATTCATAAGTCTTACACATTTGTTAAAATTGAGTTGCAACAGTGGCCATGGACTTACCGCCCCAAATTAGAGAACTGACTTGCTGGAGGGTAAATGGGCCCCCAACAAGGACATAAATATTGGGATTTCTAAAAGTCCTCCGTAACAAGTGCACTGCTTTAGACTTCTCCTTTAGAGCATAAAGTAAGCTCGCTTATTGATATAATCAAAGGTGTTCATGTGTAAAACTATATCTTAAGAATTCTGACAAAATTCTAAGCAGGGTAGAGGCTTTGTATGAAGTGGTGATTTCTCCAGGTCCAAGAGTAGGCAGCTCAGGGAAGAAAAATAAGCATGGGCTTTAAATTCAGAGACACCTGAGAAGTCACATTCTACCATTTACTAGCAACGCAGCTTTGGGGGAGTTATTTAGTCTTGGAGTCTCTGAGATCGGTTTCCCCAACAATACAAAAAAATACGAATACTTCCTCTGATCCCACACAATTGTGAGGACTACAGAGACTGCCCTGTTCAGTTATTGGCACCTCCTGAGCTAATTATCAAGCACCTTCTATGTGCCAGGCCCTGGTTTCCAGGCTTTGCTTGGATTATCTCATTGGAGCCACTCAACGAGCATAGGAAGTAAGACTATTCCCAACCCACAAATCAGGAAACAGGTTTTTCTGCTAGAAAATGGCAGATCCAGGCTGCACACACAGCAGTCTAAAATCAGGGCCCTCCCTGTCAGCAGAAACACCACCCTGCTTCCCACATAGTGCAACACACATTTGACTTATTTCTTGCTTTTCTCTCTGAAGGCTTGCAAAAACATCTCTTTAGGAAAAGACCCAAGACCAACCTTTCAAATGGGTGCCTTCCATGGATTATTTGGTCACAAGGTTCTTTGCATTAGAGCAACAATTCTTCTTCTTCTAGGGAAACCAGAAGACATTTGGAGAAGGATTAGAACTTTTTTTTTATCATTTCATTCCTAACTTCTGATATGAGAACACCTAAAGAGTCAATAACTTGCTACTGGGTAGAAAATGCTCTTAGAGAGATGTTCTAGAAGCCTACATTGTTCATGACCCTCTGACAGATACACTGACCCACCTTCAGGGTCCAATTCGAGCATGTTCCCACTTTCCCTTGTCATCACTACCTTTCCTCTCAAGTCAGAAACAGAGAGCTTGGCATCTGATGACACTTCATTTTTACACGTGTGTGTTTTGTCAAAACTCATTTCCACAAACATTCATGTTGACAAAGCATGAGAGTCAAGACTGAGACAAAGATGTTGCTTCTTCCAAAAGTTTTCAAGAGTACTTAAGTGCCACAAGAGAAGTCAACGAAGATGGAGAAAGCACCTCCAGTTTGGGGATTGAGAAGGGCCGTCTTAGAGGAGGTGGCATTTAAAGTAGGTCTCAGGCACTTGCTAGGATTTGGGCTGATCTAGAAGCAGTAGCAGAGACAGGACCAGACACCCGAGACCAGGGCATGTCAGAGCAGGCCTGGACTGCTGGGTTGGTTTGTTTGGTGTGCACGATGGGGAACGCTTGAAGAATTTTTGGTGAAGGAGTAAGATGATCAGAGTTATCATTAATGAAGTAATGATTTGGTGAATTAGAGAACAGATGGACAGAGGTGGAATATCATGTTCTAAGGTATTTTATTAGTTCAGTAAATTGGAAAAAGGGCATGATCTAAGGTCATAAAACTGGAAACGGGAAGGAAAGGTAGAGGCTTATTAGTTCTGGCAGAAAAGAAACAATGTCATAGTTGTTCAGTTTTCCTTCCTCCAGGCCCAAAGCATTTATTAGGTCTGCAGTAGGCGCTTGATGAGTTCTAACAGATTTGTAATTTCGGAATGCTTTGTTCCACTCCAGCTGAGAGCTGTTTCTTATGGAAGATGGGTTATATATGGATGGTTGGAAATGTAAGAGCATAATACAGAAGGCAGAGGGCTACAGGGCTTTAATTCCTGGGGAAAAAAAATCCTTAAATTTACTGACTGGTTATAGGCAGGCTTAGTGGTTAAGAAATGGTAAGTGCTTTTAAACATGAAACAATTAAAAGAGATAAATAAAAGTTCAGAAAAGACTTTTGAAATAGAAATTAGATTTAAATAGTAAAGAGTTTTGGATAAGACTTAAATTCTCAACATAAAGTTAAATTCTGATTTTATAGAACATATTGGAACAAAGATCATTCCAAAAATGAATCTTCTGGAAAAATCTAGTCTTAATATTTCATTGAAAAATAAAATACATTAAGCTTGAATACTGGCTTTCAGTAACACCAAAAATGTACAGTACATAAAGAGTTCTGGAAATATCATCAGGCCACCTCTGTCCATTATCCAGCAGGACAGCAGAGTGGTGAAGCTCTGCCCAGACTCCAGAGCCTGCCTGTCTACACTGGGATGCTACCTCCATCATTTTCACCTGGTGGGATCCTATACAAGTACTTAACCCCTATCCTCTGTTTCCTCATCTATGTGAAGAGAATAACAGTATCTGTTTCAGATAATTGGTATGTGGATTAAATGAATTAATTTTTATAAAGCAGTTGGAACAGTTCCTGGCACAGTGCCATATAATTATAACTTTAATGATAACTAACTAGATTTCTACAATGGAATTTGTTTTTTTTCATTCATAGATATTTGTGAAATATCTATTCACCTAGTTACCAGCAGTTGGATAGAATAACAAAAAGGTGATTTTTGTTGTTGTTATGTGGTTTTAAAAATATTTGAAGCACTTTTTAAACTGTATAATGTCATTATTTATCTGCCACGGTTTCCATATTGTCCTACCACGTGAAAGTGTATTTGGACACCAATAAGCTTGGATAAAAATACACTGGTGGAAAATTGGCCCAAAATAGGTTGGTAACCCTAATAAGCAGTTTATGTAGTCTGGGTGATGTACCAACGAGGTAAAAAGTCTATTTTTACTTGACATCAGTACCAATTATCAAGGAAAGGTATATTCAGACACAAATAAAACTTAGTACTGATGCTGAATTTAGAAGTAAAGTTAATTTCAATAAAAACTGGATGTGGAAAAAATGAGTACCTGAAGCATAGTCATTCCAAGGTTTGTTGGTCAGTGAAAAAGCTCCATTCCAAAACCCTGGGGAGGAAGGAGGATGGGGAGCAGAGATGGAGGAAATGAAAGTGTATCAAACGCATACGACTCCAGGGCATGACAGTCGCCATCTTAACAGATGCTCATGTCAGACCTTCCGCAGTGAGGCCAGAAGGCAGAGATTGCTTATTGCCTCTCTATATATCTTGGCCAGTTAAACATCCTAAATGTTTAGTTGAGTTACTTAAATGTTACACTTTTGATTCTGTGTTATTTGTATAATCCATAGCGATGTGGATGGAGAAAGTCTGGAGGAGGCTGTTATAGTAATTCAGATGAGGGGTGTCATGCGTCAGGATAACCAAGGGGATGGAGAAGGTTAGACAGATTCTAGAAATAATTAGGGAAAATATGTACAGAACTTGGAGATAAATTAAATATGAGATGGGAAGATGGAGGGGAGGAAGGAAACAGCAAAGCCCGGAGGTCTGGTTGAGGCCACTCGGTGGGGGTTGGGGGGGGGGTTGGGAGGATGGTAGAAGACGAGGGGAGGTGGGGAAAATGAGTTCAGCTTAGGACTGAGAAGATCCAAGTGGAAATGTCAAGTACACAGGGGGATATATGGATCTGAAGCTTAGGAAAGGAATCTGTGCCAAAGGGACAGACGGCTGTCGGAACATAAATGGCAATTAAGGCAATAGAGTAGATTAGGGATTTTATTGTACGAAGTTAACACAGAGTGTGGGCTCAATTATTTTCAACAAGTTCTCAGGAAAAAAGGAAAAAAGAGAGAGAGAGGCAAACCAGGAAACAGACTCTTAATGATAGAGAACAAACTGAGCGTTGATGGAGGGAGGTAGGCAGGGGGATAGGCTAGATGGGGAATGGGGATTAAAGAGAGCACTCATTGTGATGAGCACTGGGTATCGAATGTAAGTGATGAATCACTAAATTCTGCACCTGAAATTAATATTACCCCGTATGTTAACTAACTTGAATTTAAATAGAAACTTGAAAAAAAAAGATTAAAAAAACCACAAGTATTTAGGTCATCTTCATTCAGTCTTTGGTAAGAGTCTCCTTCACATATATTTATAATACTATCGGGATCAACCTTAGTATTACAGTTTTTTGGTGCCAGAGCAAACTGAACCAGGTAAGCATCAATGTTAAAATTCCAAGTTCTCTTTTAAGGAGACACGTTTATCCCGAATGTACACTAACCTATATTCGCCAAAATGTTGTATATTTATATATCCTAGACTATATATGTGTGTGCACATAGTACAGTGATGTAATTTATTTTATAATGAGTACAATGATTGAATAAATGTAATAAATAGTTATGCTGAAAATAATATCTCCTAAACAACATAAGAAGCATTTATTTAAAAAAAAAAACAACACAAACTGCTCAATAAAAGCATTTTAAGCAATTCAACACTAGCACAAGATTGGAAGGCTGTGAGAGATGGAATTAGAACCCCATATGAGGCTAAAATGCTTCTAGCCTCTGATCATCAAAAGACAAAGGTTGGCTAGAAAAGGAGAGGAAAATCAACAAGCCTCAGTTACCTGAGTGGTGAGTCTGGAGTGGAGTTTGTGGTCTGACAGCCAAGGGTGCTTGAGAGCTTCACTTGCACTTATTCTCCAACTAAAGGGAAATGTGGAAGGCTTTTAGCAGAGACACACCAAGGAGGCCTGAATCTGTCATTTACCTCAGCTCTGGCCATTGCCTTTGGGAGACCAGATGGTCAAATGTCAAATTCACAGGCAATTCTATCTTCTCTGGAACTATCATTGATGATTGTAGGTTACCAACAAATCCAGTCAGGGTAACAACAGCAGTAAGACAAGTGGCAAATAATTCAAAATTCTTGTTCATAATTGAACATCTACTTTCCAATACAAGTAACCATTTTTCATGCAATGTTTGAGCTTCATGAATTGAACTTTTATCAGTCAGTGGAAAAACAAATGCACACTTAACTACTGCAAGAGCCAAATGCTAAATGATTCTTGATAATTGCAAAAGTGATTTATATATTAAAACTCTTGAATAATAGGTATCACTAACTTTTGAATTAAGAAATTTTGGGGGCTCCTGGGTGGCACAGTCAGTTAAGCATCCAACTCTTAGTCATGATCAGGTCATGATCTCAGGGTCGTAAGATTGAGCCCCACATCAGGCTCCGCCACACTCAGCGCAGAGTCTGTTTGGGATTCTCTTTCCCTCTCCCTTTGCCCCTCCCGCTTGTTCTCTCTCTCAAATTAAATAAATAAATCTTAAAAAAAAAAAGGTTTTGAATACTTAAATAGATGAAAAGTTAATATAAGTACTGAGAGAGAGTTCATTAGATACCTTTACAAAGAAACTATATCCTTTTGAGCTAGCAAATGTTTATACAATTTAAAAAAATAACATGGGAAAGAATTACAAAGATTATATTATATTCTAATTCCAAGTTTTATAAATTTTGTCTTGTGTGCTAACATTTATCACATTAAACCAAATAACCTTTCAAAATAAAAACTATAAGTGAGTGCAACAATCTGGAGTCTACTTCTGAAACTGTATCAAGAAAGTAGTTTCCAACGATCATGGAGCTTCAGTTTGTAGATTGATTCAGTAAAATTGTTTCATCAGATACCGAACATTTAAGTATAAGATTTGAAGAGATGATAACCCTTTACTTTAATCCATGATGGAAAGTTTAGTAACTTGGTGACAACATCACCATTAGGAGGACCTTAAACAGGCAGATATAATTTTTTTAAAGCTCTTGACCTCCACCAACCTCAGATGGAAGTGCTGTTTTGTTGAATATCATGAATTTTCAGTACTAAATCCCCAGAAGCATTCCAAAAGCTGACCGTGCCAAAAAATTATTATTTCTTCACTGTAATGCAAACTTCTGAAAGCTGACTATTAAAAAGTTAACAATAACATAGTACTAATAATTAATTTTTTAATAGAATTTCGAGTTTATTTTTGTACCCAGAAATTTACTCCATGATCATATTAGTGAAGCCCTCAGACCAAAGGAGTGGGTAGGGCATGGCGCTGGAGGCCACCAGGCATGGCTTGGACTCTGCCCTGTGCTAACCACATGACTGCTTGACTGCTCTCAGCCTCCTTTTCCTCATTTAATCCAGAGTATTAAATCAGATAACACATAAAAGTGTATCTGTCGAATAGATTCTCAGTAAGTGTAGATCTCACCCACCAAAGATGTGATAGAGTTGACATTTTCCATCTGGTGTTCAGTGATATACACATAATAATAATAATAGTGACATCAGCTGTTGTGCCTTTCCATTAAAGATAAAACCCATGTCTGCTCAGTGCCCTCTCCTCACACTGACCCTCCCCCCCCCCCCCTCCACCCCCCACCCCCCCCCCCCCCCCTCCCCCCCCCCCCCCCCGAGCCCCCCCCCCCCCCCCCCCACCCCCGGCTGGCTAAGTCCTCCTTACCCTCTAGGATGCAGTCCTGACTGACCCTTTTCAATAGACTCTATCTTTGCATTAACTGCATTGTATTCTATCTTTTTAAGAAATACCTATCTCTTCTCTTAGATCATGGGGTACCTAAAGGCAGGGTCTGACTTTACACATGTGTTCTCAATGCCCCAGACACATTTCCTGGCAGACTGTCGACAAAGCACCTCCTTGGTTTCAGGTACTGCTCCAGACCCATGTTGCTTCTTTAATCCCCTCCCCGCAAATACACCCTCCTATCTGTTCACGGTCATGTTTATTAATAACTTAAAAGCCATAAAGATAATAAAACAATGAAGCAAGGCTCAGTATGGTTGGCCTTGAAAATCTTAAACACCATTTACCATTTTACATTTTAGGTATAAAACCATCTGAAACTGTTTTTGACTAAATCACAATGTCCTTCCCCTGCCTGTAATTCTAAAACGCAAGCCCTTATGTTTCAAGGTCACTCTTTTTCATCTGCTGAATTTTTTTATAGATTTTATTTATTTATTTGAGAGAGACTGAGTATAAGCAGGGGAATCAGCAGAGGGAGAGGGGCAGAGGGAGGGAGCAGGGAGCCCAACGTGAGGCTCAATCCCAGAATCCTGGAATCATGACCTGAGCCGAAGGCAGATTGTTAACAGCCTGAGCCACACAGGTGCCTCCATCTGCTGAATTTTGAACTAACGTGGTTTTAGCATGACAGAAAATAGAAGGCCGTGTAATATGTAACAGTTAAGTGGGCAGCCTTAGGGGAAGGTTGACGTGTTTGACACTCAGTTCCACTGATTAGCCATATGATCGTGGGCAAACTATTTAGAGTTTCATCCATAAAATAATAATGATAATTCCCACCTCTTAGAAATGGACGGGGGTTAAAAGATAGGTCTATAAAGCACTTGGCACTGTCTGGTCCACAGTAGGCTCTCAAATGAAATGATAGTTAAGTGTTCAGCTACACAGAACCGGATATGTGCTTTGTAGATATGAAAGGGGTTATGGAAATAACTTATCCCAAACCCTTCATTTTGAGGCCCAGCAAGAGCCCCTAATTGCTAGAGCCTTATTGCAAAAGGCAGAAGCAGGGAAGTTTTTGTAGCCCCTTTCAAGCCTCTTGACCAAACCAGTCCACGATCTTAGTAAACAAGGTCAAGAGCATCACACTCTTTCCATTTACAACTTTGCGTGGGCATTGGAGATGTCAAAAAGAGAATTCGGGAATTATTTCCACGAATTGCGGTTAGCCTATGCTTCCCTATTATCCCTCCTTCTTCCAGAGCCCGGAACCAACTTGGGTTACCTCTTCTCCTTAATCAGAAGCTTGGAGATAAACTCCCTGGCCTCCTCCGAGATGTCCTGAAATTCTTCATCCTCTAAATCCCACCTACAGGCCAGGATGTTGTTCAGGGTCTCAGCGTCATTGTCACCCAGGAAGGGAGACAAACCACTCAGTCTGTAAGACACAGGCGCCAGAGTGAGTCTCGTTTAAATAGCTTCAAACCCTTTACAGAGAGGTTGCTTTTTCTCGGTTCTGTCGTTTAAAACTGAGAGAAGTCAAATAACCTGATAATTAAACATAATTTTATAATATATTTTTGCAATCAGGAAAACGCTTCGCTCCCCCACCCCGGCCCCTAATGAAACACCTGCAGCCATGGAATCAGCAACCCCCTAAAATATGAAATCTCTAAGAAGAGCACAACTTCCTTTTTAGAGCGTTTACAGCTGCTAAAGTCTGCCACACACTCAGATGGCCAACGCCAAAGGGTCACCCTGAGGAGTAAGGCTAGCCTTCGTCTTTTAGGAGATCAGGACACAAGTTGCTTTTTAATTACTTTTAGGGCATCCAGTGGTGTCCTAACAGTTAAAGCGATTACAAGTAGACATACGTTTACTTTTTTCAGGTGATGCACAGGGAAAGAATTTACTCCTTTCACCCCCAGGATTCACAGAGCCTAGAAAGTGACTCAACATGGCACGGTGTTATTTATTTGTTAAAAGACATAATTGGGCTATTATGCCTGTGTGTAAGTGTCAGAGAGACTGGAGATCTGCTTACAGCATATAGGCGATGACGCCCACACTCCACATGTCAGTGGGAAAGGAAACAAAATCATAGTTCACAACTTCAGGGGCAAGAAATTCCGGAGTTCCAAAGTTCACCTTCAGCTTCTCTCTGGGTTTGTATCTGGAATTCAGGAGACAAAGTGGAGGGATGGACAGGGTCGATCAAACATCAACAATCGTAGAAACTGAAAAGATGCAGTCTATAAGACAAAAGAACTTCAGCCACACAGCAAATTTTGAATACATAGGCTTTAAAGGAAATCGTGTATTTAGGAAATAATGTTAAAAACTTGTAAAAAAAAAAAAAAAGTTCCAGGAGTTTAAGGGTCGTAATTCATACTATAAAACCTTAATAATCTGAAACAGTGGTGGGGAAAGCTGGTGAGAATAATTAGAACACGTGAATTCTAGAACACAACAAAAGGAAAACTGATACAATCCTTGACATACCAATGGCTTGAGTAAGCCCACATTAATGAATAAATGAAATGCAATTATTTGCATCCATTTTATATTCACCATTAATGTACTGAAGTCCACATATAAACTCTTCGTTCACTTAAGAAGCTTATATGTACCAGAACCCTTTGCAATCTCATTTACACTACTCAATTTTTAAAGTAAATCTTCTCTTTACAGATAGAACGAATATAAAAGACTAAGACAAACTTATGAATTCTAAATTAATGTCTTCAAATTTAATAACTTCACTGTATGAGATTTTTAAGTTTTCTTATTTTTTTCTTGGATACACTGTAGAAACCTCTAAACATTCCCATTCCAAAGTCAGCAAGGTAAGGCTGGGATATCATTTTTGTCAAGTTAATTCTAAATGAGAGTCTAAAACCAAGAGGTATATCAGATTTATCTTTGCAAAGAAAAGCACCATCATGCTCACTACTTCCGTTCATATACCTATATCCAAATACACATACCTTCTGGCCAATCCAAAATCAATAATTTTTATTTGTTTGGCATCCCGATTCACACACAGGATATTCTCAGGCTGCCAGGAGAAAGAGACACATTAGCAATGAAAACAACCATCATTCACTCAAATTGTCCTTGAACCACAACTAAAAATACAACGATGCTCAGGAAAAACATATCAGGCCCTTCACTTTGGGTCTGGCTTGTCTGTGTGGGTATTTTCTCCTTTAATTTTGTGGTGGATGAGGTTGTGGGTACCCTGCCAACCTTGCATTACCCTGCCTGTCCCTCTCCCTGGTTCTGCAGTTTACCATAATGTGTGAGTTCAGGCAGGGGCCTCTTTGAGGGAAGAAAGACAAGGAGCCAGCTTCAGTACCTTCCAAACGGACTGGTGGAGGCTGTCTCGGACTTGACATCTGCCCCCCTAAAATTATGAAGTATGAATTTCCCCTTCTTGGAGGAATATCTTTCCCAAAGATTTATGAGCTCCAGAAGAAATGGCCTGATTCCTTTAAACAGTCACACCGAGGATGTAATATAATGGGAACGCTCCTGACCTCCAGATTTTCCCTTTGCGCTTAATCCATGAGAAAGTCATGTGTAAAAGGAAGACTTCCCTCTCGTTCATTCTTCATTCTCAGCAATTCCAAAGTTTTACTGAGTTTGTTCTCAGTGCCCAAACCCTTGACTAAGTGTTCCCTTGGAGTTTGACTCTGGTTAAGACTTTGCTCTCTGTCAAGGTGACAGAAGTGGGGGTGGGGGGTGTAGAGGGAGAAAACGTGGATAGTAGCATTGCAACTCAGTGTTTATGGAATGTCTTACAAGTGTGCCTGTATTTGTTAGGTCAGAAAAACTGAGGTCTGAGAAAAATAGGAAATTTGATTTAAAGTCTAGGTCATCCATAAAAGAGAAATAAAGTTTTCAAAGAATTGCTTGGAACTCTCAAGTTCTTGCTGGGGTGCATTTAGCCGAGTTTCTGAATCCTCAGGATCCCATGTCCCATCCTTTATGTGGGATCACAGCTATCCCTCCCCTGCCTGTCTGGGTGGAGAGGAGGTTCAAATGAGATCAGAAACTAAGAAGTAATGGATGAAATGATGTAGAGTCTCCTTACCAACATTCAATGGACCATTTGGTTGGCATAGTGTCTTTGGAAGCCCTTTTCTAAAATATCTCTAAAATTGGTGTCTATGAGTAAAAGCTATTGATAAAGTGGATGTTCTATAAGAATATGTGGTTTCATGCTTAAATAACTGATCGATATGAATAAAGCTGTCCGATTCTCAAAGACTACTATGACATAAAAATGTGTTTACAGCTTTGAGGGCACTTTAAAAAGTTAATTTTTTTCAAACTATGAAATGAAAGCATATTCATTGAATAAGATTTTCAAAACACAGAAAAATATAAAGGAGACCATTTTTCATTTTTAAGTCACCTATAATCTCCCCTCCATGGTGACAAGCACTCTTAATATTTTTGGCCCTTCTCCTTCCAAGGAGCTTTCTGCAAGGGATGAGTGGTCCTTAATGACCCATCCAGCTGCTGCAATTACTATTATCTTTACCTACAAACCGTAACTAAAATTGCCCATTGCAAGTCCTCAATCAATGTTATGAAGCCACATACAGAGCTGTTTGACTTACGATAGGTCAGGTCCTAGTTTTAGTTGCCAATCAAATCCCTTTAGGGATATCTGCAGAATATCTACACTCAAGGAAAATGCTCCATGGAAATACACATTATCAAACAGTTCCGAAGCCTAGGGCTTTGCTAATGATTTTCAACTTCTGACTTTGTCTTTTATATACCACTTCCTCCTGCCCCATGAATGGGAGAGGTAGCACACATAAATCAAGGCAGTGAGGGAAGCTAAGTTACAAGAAGAGAGGACCATGGAAACCAATTTAAGGAAGTTAAATTTATTTAGCTCTACAATCCCCGATGACTTGCAATAGACGGTATGTTATAGAGAATATATATTTTATCTCACGGTCATGCTGTGCAAACAGGGAAATGAGAAAATGATTGTGCCACACAAGAAGAGGCAATTTATGATACTTAGCCCCGATATTAGAGCTGATCAGAGTTATTGAGCTTGGGCCTTTCACTGGTCCTAACTAGGTATAGTCCAATTCTAGGCACTTCATACTGGGAGAGAGATCAAAAGGGAAGGGTCATTAAATAAGAGGAGAAAGGCAGGTGGCTTGGCTCCCCACTGCTCACATAGGTTCTCCACCATGCCCAACGTGGTGCCAGCCCCACCCCCACCACTCTTCTCAGCTCCTAAGCATTTTAGCACCGACCTTCTGGCTGCCCTGTACCCCATTCTGCCATAGGTTCCTACTCAGTGTTCTAGCATGCCCACAGAAAAACAAATCCCTAAAGTCCAGCACGTCCTAAAAGAGTTTGAGACTGCTAAGGATGCTTGGAGAGCTGGAAAACTTGGCTACCATGAGGGAATTCTGAGTTAGCTAAAATCCTCCCACCTACTTATTCTAAAAATGAGGGGGACACAGCAAGGATACCATGGTGGTGGTAGTGGTGGTGGTGGTGGTGGTTTTAATTCTAAACTTTTAGGGAAAGCATCTCCCATATGGATCCCTTTCACACAGGCAAGTTACAAGAATCTGAATAGTAGTCTCTGAAGGTGGAGATATGCAAATATTAGGGGGGTGGCGGAAGACAGGAATGGGGAGATGACACTAAGAATCCAGGTTTTCATTAATTCCCAAATATGTACCTCATAATAGCATAAATTCCCCAAGCTGGCATATAGTATCTGACAGGGCCCACTGATCCACAGGAGGGGAGGGTGGAAGGGGTTTCATACCAAACAGAACACGCTGTACCTTCAGATCCAAATGGAGAATATACATCTGATGCATGTGTCTTATGCCCTCACATATCTGCTTGATGAACAGGATGGTGTCAAACTCGGTCAGATTGTAGTTGTCATCGATGATGCGATCAAACAGCTCCCCTCCGTCCACGCTGCAGAGGGAAGAGGCGTCAAGTCCTGAGTATGGCTCCTTCGTGAACACAGCTACTTCCTGGAGTAGCAGCCGCGTGTTTAAGCTCGTCTAACCCTTCCAGCAGGTGTGTGTGCCCGGTGATTTCTCCACCTCCGTCACTATCTCAGCTACATGATGCTTAGGCTAAAGGCTCTTCTTTTAGCTACCATCAATTTCACAACCAGAAAGCCTCAAGGTCCCAGTCATCTTGTGGCTGCAGTTCTGTAATGAGTCCTCATCTGCCATTTCCTAACATATACGGAAGATAAAGAGGACCCTACAAAGGCTGGGAGAGGAATCCCAAATACCAAGCAATGGTCAAACAGGGTCTTCTCAGACTACTTTCAGTGTTAAAGTGCTCCTATGTGCTTCTGATGCTAGACTTTTTATTACCCCAAATTCCTATTGTGCGATGATAAACAAAACCCCAAGCAGGGGAAAGAATGAACTGAATCACAACACTGATTCAGCGTTATTGAGAACTACTCACTTTCTAACTACTTATTAATTTTTTATAAAAGTGAATTTAAATGGAAGCTTCTTAGCCCCAGTTATTAAGAATTTGAAGTGAACTTTGTATTAATGATTAGGTTGAAAAAAAAAATGTGGTTCAAAAATCACTTTCCTTCAGGTTAACCAGAATAATATTTAGGCTGGCTATTTGACACAATAGCTTAGATATAAAGCTATGTCTAGGGTGTCATTCTACTTCTTCTCAGTAAAATCACACATGGAGATGTGTATTCCTAAGTAATTTTCCTTCTGAAACTGATGCGATTGTCTGATACATGCCGGTCAGAATCAGAAGTGCACCAAGCACGGATCTAGCAACTTCTGAAGTAGGACAGAGCTACCGCCGCGTAATCATGCTTGCGTGCAGCTGTGCAGGGGAGGGGTGGAAGAAGGGTGGGGGAGGGGGTGGGAGAGGGGGAGAACACGTACTACTCCATGACCAGGACAATGTCATTCTTAGACTCAAAGGCGTCGTAGAGCTGAATGAGGTTCACGTGATCCAGCTGGTTCATGATGTTGATCTCGTTCTTCACTTCATCCTGAGAAGAAGGAAAGATGCTTTAGCGAAGTGAAGATGATGACGGCAAGGACAGATCCACGTTGCACGGACTTTACCTTATCCTTGGTGCCTCTGGTCTTGATGATCTTGGCTGCCAGCTTCAGACCTGTTGCTTTCTCTTCACACCTGTGAACCTGGCCAAAGCGCCCCCTGCCAAAGAAGAGGACGTGGTGCAGCGTGAGGTGGGGCCAAGTGGAAGACACCCCTCTCGGGACATTTCTCTTTTGGGGTTTGAATCAGCAAACCTGTTAGTGTATCTACTGTAGCCAATAAACTTCTAAAATAATGTTAAAGTGTGGTCTCTCCGTCACGGGCTGAGGGGTTTCCCGGCCCTACCCCAGACCTACTGAAGCAAGAATCTAAGGTGAGGCCCCAGAATCTGCATTTCCACAGAGTTCCTTGGATGATTCATATGCACCCTAAAATTTGAGAACTTCTGTTATAGAAAAAAATAGAATCTTTCTGAATGGAATAAGTTAGGCTTTGTAAGTGAATGAACAATACAGTCTGTAGGTCAGACATGTAAAATTATTTTTGGAAACTGCATATAAATAAAGTAATAACAATATTACATACAGATACATAAAATAAAAAATACATATTACATAATCACCTATGAGATTTTTGACGGTTTAGCTTGGATATAAATTTTTATACACTTTAAAGGACAGCTTCTTACACATGTAATCACATACGGAAATGTACACTCATGAACAATTTTAAAATGTGACTTCTTGCTTTGATTCCTGATTTAGTAAAATAGAACACAGGTGCCTGCTTGTGCAATGTGGCTATCATGGCAGGGGGCTAAGGGGAAGCTTCCTGAACAACACTGTGACCCTAAGACCCCCCCCACATTCCTGGAGGGCTGCAGAGGTGAGGATGGTGGCCACAACTGACAGAGGCAGGGTGGTGACCGACTGAGTTGAGGTCCCACTCAACTCAGCTACATCTGTGCACAAACAGATTGGTCTCGGAGAATGACATTTCCGTAAACATAAGCCAAGGGAGGACCTTAATTCCAACTACCATGTCCAGACCGTGAACACAGCCCCAGGCACCTCACATGTGGCTACTGATGAAGAAAATGCCCTGGGGTTGCCTGGGTGGCTCAGCGGGTGAGCGTCCCACTCTCGATTTTGGCTCCGGTCATGATCTCAGGGTCCTGAGATGGAGCCCTGCATCAGGTTCCCTGCTCAGCCGGGAGTCTGCTTCTTCCTCTCCCTCTGCCCCTCCCCCTGCTTGTGCTCTCTTTCTCTAAAGTAAATAAATCTTAAAAAAAAAAAAGAAAAGAAAAAAGAAAATACCCTGGGAATTGTCTCAAAGTGTCTTCTGCAAATAACAATTCTCCTTCTGAGAAACAGTTGCTGGTTTGCCACCGAAGTCCCTGATGACCCAAACGAGCTACTATGTGCAGTGATACTAAAGACTCCCAGGGCACCTATTCATGTTTCAGGGTTTTCATTTGTCTTTCTGCCCTTTCTCACAGTCTCAAGAGGAGCTCTCTATAATCAGCAGGCTGAGGAGGAAAGCATTCAGGGGGTTCCCCATGGTGCAGGCAAAAGAAATATGGGGCAGGAAGAGGAAGAAGGGACTTCACAAATGGCGACCACACCCCCAATGACCAAATGCAGAAACATGCACTATAGTTACTGTACATATTTTCCATGGGTTGCTAAGTAGCTTTTGTGTAAATGTTCTGCTTCCTTATGCTATTTCACATAGATATGCTGACAGTAGTAAACTTTATAATTTAAACTTTAAATCACAAGATATCAAAGGAGGATTGTGTCTGTCATAGAAAAGGAAGGAATATCCCCCAGTAATAAACTCGGTCCCTGATGGACTGTACTCTTCCTTCTTCAGGGAGAGAGTATGCATTTAGACGTCCTTCAAAAAAATTCTTCAGGGACCGAAGCAATCACTCAAAATGGATAATAGTAATTAATACAGTAAGAACATAAATGGAAAACCAACAACAATGATAAAAAAAAGATTTAACACATGCCACAAGAAATACAGTGTTGTCCACTCATTCCTACATTTTGTGTCTCCGTTTTCAAGTTTTGGACAGCTTCTAAACCTTCTGGTGACTCATTGGGGCTTCTCCCACTTTCAGATATCACAACGTGGGAAGTAAAGCAGATAATAAATATGGACTTCAGTCACTGTCACCACATCAACCTTTCTGACATCAGTAGCGATTTTCAGAAATGCTAAATATCTCTTAAAATGCTTGTTTATGATGTTTCTGGTTCTTGGGTCAAGACTGGCAAACATTTATGCAATCCTCAGGATCTGCCTCTTTGAAAATGCTCTTCTTTTGTGGAAAGCATATTAAAATTGAGCATTACTTACCCTCCTAAAACTTCCATTCTGCTCACAGTATAAAAGACATTGATGGCTGCTTGTTTGGCTGTCACGATACGGTGATTAAACGGGGCAGGAGGAGCCGGGACATCATCTAGATGGTGAGAGGAAGCAGTCAGACCTCTTTCTGGCACCAGACTGGGCCTCAGAATAAAATAAAATGGGCCATCTATTTTATTCCTAGTGATCCAGGGAATATATGTTTCTATTTCATATTATGGTCTGTAATTCATGAAGGTGACACCTGACATCTTTCAGAAAGAATGTCAGGACCATGTAACTGTGGTTTATACCATCTTCAGGATAACTTTTAGAAATGTCACAGTAGTTGAAAATCTCCAACCCCCAAACAGTCCATACGGATAATTCTCCCAAGCCCAAAACCATTTAAGTTCTAAGATAAGGAAGTGTTTGATCCATTAAAAAAAAAAAGCACCACTGATAAGGTTCATTGTTTTAATTAAAGCAAAGAAAGATGAAGAGTTACTTCATGTCATTGAAATGTTTGCTATTATTCTACATTACTTTGCAAAATATTTTAGCCTTTATTTAAGACACTTTTAAGGCACAGAGATGAATTTTTCCTGGATTGAAATAAAACAACCAGTAAAACTGGCTAAGGACATATTCTACAGCTTTCAAATTGCTCCCACTTCCCACCCTCCAGTCTAAGTGTTTTAACTCTAGTCCACCTCATGATCGGTTCTAAAACACAAACTCAGTAATATTCTTCCAGCATTCTTTTTATTTTTCCATGGTTTGCTTCCCATGAGCCTATTCATTTCCCCATTTATTCCATATTTAAGCATCTATTGCATGCAGCTTCTTACATGCATACAAGGATACAAGGGGAGGTGAGTAGATAATAACTTTGCTTTCAGAACTTTAAATGTATTCAACACGTAATTCTGGAGCACTTATCTTGTGCTAGGCACTCTGCCAGATGTTAATATTTTTAAGAATTCAGATAATAGAAGTCTCCGGGAATCTGATTTGATATAGACATTCATCTCTCATACCATAAATATGCTGAAAACGAAAGAAGTCATGAAAGAATTCTCTTGGTGGCATTCATCTCTTCAGACCAAAAAAAAAAAAAAAAGTGATTGAATTACAGACACAAATGGCATCCAGTATGGTATTGTCTCCTTCAGGCTGTTAGGCTAAGTGAAATTTAGTTGGAAATGCTTGCTGGAAAAGGTTAAGAAGCTTTAAAAGGCTGAAACAAAAACCATTTCCTACCCAATGGGGCCATCAGATCTTGCTGTCCGGAGGTCTTAGTTCCAGCAGATGCCAAGGGTTTGCCTTGTAAGCCCCCCTGGGCTTGTCTGGTTTCCTGTGTCCTAAATGTGTGTCCTTCACCTGGACTCTCTACATCTATTCTGCTCTTTTTGCTGTCCTCTTTGGTGAAGCACTCCTCCGTCACCCTCCGCTTGCTGCTGCCAGTGTGTTCTGCTTGCTCAGCATTCTGGAAAGTGGGTGCTAGCGCTGGGTTTTCCAGGATTCGGGTTGTAGAAATGGCTTTCACATTGCTGATACACCTGGAAAATAAAATCCACCTGCAGCTCTCAACGTTTCAAGGAGATAACTTTCAGATGATCAAAAGTCTTAGCACTAAAGCTTCCTGAACATGGTGCTTTGGTGGAGCTTCATGATAGAGTTGGCTGTTTCAGCATTCGGGATGAAATGGAGCAGTATGCTTCCCCATCAAACGAAGCAGCACAAGAACGGGTGTAGATAACAGGATCCCAGGGACTCTCCCTGATGACCTCATTGTGACCCCAAGTTATTCCACTGACCCTTTACAAAAGCAGTCATCTTATGATACCTAGCTAATTCGATCTTCATTTTTTTCACTTCCTTTTCTTATAGAAGAGAGAGATTACTAAATTAAAGTATACTAAAGGAAGCAATTATCTCTCTGAATATTAACAGCAGGGAGAGTAAACCTTTATCGGTCAAAGAATTGACCTAATTTCAGTTTTTTAACAGCTCGTTACCTTACTAAGCAGATCTTTGCAATGATGGACTTTCTTAATAAACATTAGCCTTTATGTTTAATTCTTTAAAAATTTGACTTCTCTATGATTGGGTTTCAAATACATTATTAATAAATGAAATAAAAATGATGTCTTAATTCCGTAAAAAACACAGAGATATTTGGATACTCTGTTCCAGATAGAGTCTGTGGCCCATCACAACATAGAGTAATTGATTGTGGTTGGCTACATGATTACCTGAATTTATATGTGAAACTTTGCAGTTGAGGAAGAGTCCTTCAATAATCTACTTCTTACTCAATCCTCACAATACCTTAGGAAAATAGCCAATTTATCATGCATAATTTAAGAATTAGTTTCTTAACTTACAGATAAATCTGATCTCATTATTCAGTTCCTGATCTTAGGAAGCATGTGCTTTATATTGCTAAAAACAAGAACTTCATACTTAATCTTAAAAATACTGATTGATAATAATCATTATCTTTATCAGTTGACAGAAGAAAACAGTAAAAATGCCTGAAAATGTCACAGGCAAGAAGAGAAAGTAATGGCAAGAGAACAGGGCCAAGAAAAACCCACACCAGCTGGGAAACTGGTTTCTAAACCATTGCTTTAAAAACTCACTTCACTTCTCCTTTTGGTATGGCTTTAAATCGCAATGGCTCATAGGTCTACCAAAAACATCAGTTGTAGGCGTGCAATGCTTTAAAGCCTACCTTTCACAGATTTCATCACCATTTGTTTTATCAACACACTGCTTTTTATTTGAACACTTGTTCAACACTGTTTCATTTGCAATTGCTGGTCCTCCTTTTGTCTCAACTTCACTTTCACTAGTATCTTCTTTAGAATGAAGCCCATTTTTCTCTCCTTTGAACACTGGACATCCATTTTGATCCACAGTGGCTTGCTTATCATCTCCAGAACTATTACTTTCTTGTCTGTTCAGTCTCTGTGTACTCGAAATGTCTCTTGTGTCTATATTTTCTCTTGGCTTTATGGAACTTCTTAGAGCAAAATCTTCGACTTCGTCTTGTGGTCTTTCTGTATGAAATGTGGCAAAACTTCTCTGAACTAGAGAGGCATTGGTCTTCTCAGAATTTTTCTCATTGAGTTTATTAACCTTTTTTTTCTCGGAGGAGGGCTGGTTCTTCTGGGAAGATCTCTCTAAAAGCCACAAAATATTTTAATGGAGGATGCATGTGATCAGTATAATTTCGGCTTCACATAATGGCATTTCTATTCAGGTTTCTCTTTATCAGAAGATACAAGATTTTGAAAAGCAAAGTAGACATGAACATGACCAACTGACTGACATTTGGGTTCCTAAAGAGTTTCTAGTTTGTAACTAGTAGGACCCAAAGCCAATCAAATAAAGATATTCAAACAGCACTTCTCCCAACACAGGGCTTTATGAACATGTAACTCCTTCTGAATAAGAGCAATGGCAACAGGACTTTTACATCACAGCTTTCCTTATGCATAAATATCTAGTCTTCTAAAGATGTTACCTGTGAGGGCCGGTGTCCTTTTGCCTTTGACAGGTGCTGTTTCCTTCAGACCAGGGTGTGACCGTGTCTTCTCCTTAGCCTGTGGATACACAATTGAATAACTGAAGTTACTTATTAATTACATCAGGGTTTCTCAACCTCAGCACTACTGACACATGGGGTAGATAATTCTTTGTTGTGGAAAATGTCATGAGCATTATAGAATTTTTGCAGCATCTTTGTCCTCTACCCACAAGAAGATGATGATAGCTTCCCTCCCAGTTGTAACAACCAAAATGTCTCCAGAAATTGTTAAGTGTCCCTCGGGAGGCAAAATCATCCCAGATTGAAAACTACTGTATTACATGATTCAAAAATGAAAAAAAAAAAAACCCACTAAAATTAATAGCAAGTTAGAGGGCAGGACAGTCTGAATTAATGAAACTGTATAGACTACAATATTTAAAAACAAATGAACTCACTACTCTAAAAGAAATTCTGTTAAACTCTGGCATTGTTTGTAAAAGAAGGCCCATCTTCATGAATAGATTAAAAGATATTGATAATGTATATGTCACCTCTGACCTCTGTTCATATTGTCTTGATATGGTTCACATATTAATCAGATGAAAATGAGAGGATCTATATGAATAGGTTTTGTAAACCAGAAAGCAGGAGACTAAAGTAAGCTTTTCTGAATGAGTTTTCACATGGCTTAAAGCAGATGACCATTTTCCTAGGCAGATAAACATCATTCTCAGTTTGGCTTCTCTGAATTTGCTTAGCCAACTTTTCTTAAATACCACATAAAAAGTAAACATTAGCCCAATCCACCCAAGTTATCACAAATTCTGAAGTTGTGCATTATAAATTAATGAAATTGTATGGATGTCCAAAGAGTCAGTTTCTTTTCTTTGGAAAGAGAGCAAAATTTGCCTTAGGGTGACTTGCAAGCATGAAACGCCGCATAAGTGCAGCTCAGGGGCATCAAGACAGAATGCTAATGTACTTTTAAATAATCCAAGGGGCAGTCTCATAGGTTCAGAGCATTTCCATTTTTCAGATAGAGACATTGAAACACAAAGGTATGTTTAGTAAATCTGTGGAAAACCAAAATTAGACATTATAGCCTCAGAGTTTGTAACTTCCTCTTCTAGGTGAAAGCACAATACAAATGTTCTGCAACTTCCTCAGGCAAATCCAACTGCTCTCTCCTCTGCGCACAGCATATGCACCCATCCCAGCATCACTGACAACACTCTTAAACGTTTTTTCCCGTTAATTTCCCGCTAGCCTTGGGCAGAAAGACTGATTCATCTTTGAATCTCTGGCACTTAGCCCAGTGACTAGGATATAGTGATGATGGTGGTAATGATGGTGATGATGATGGTGGTGATGATGATGATGCTGGTGGTGGTGATGATGATGATGATGAGGGTGATGGTGGTGGTGGTGATGATGATGATGACGAGGGTGATGGTGGTGGTAGGGATGATGTCAATGATGATGATGGCTAATATACACTAAGCACTGTCTACATACCAGGCACATTTCTAAGCATGTTATTAACTCAGCTGATCCTCATAGCAACCCTTTGGGATAGATACTGTTAGCCACATTTTATAATGAAATCAGGTAATTTCCAAGCATTATACAATTCAGAAATGGTTGAGCCAGGATTATTAGTCAGCTGTCTCCTTCATTCTGTGCTCTTAACTACTACATTGTACTGTCACTTAGAAAAAAAATAGAAGATTACAGGCAAGGTATGTTGTTAGTATTTATTGAATATCTATTGCACAGCCAGTACCACGGGAGATAAGAAGGAAGATTAAGAGAGAAGGGTATAAAATGGAAACACGTTAGTAGAGTGAAGAAATAAATATTTACCAAGCAACTAGAATTAACATGGAAGAAAGGCAAGAGAGAGAGAATTTAAGTCCAATTTTGAAAATAAGTCAAATTAGCCAGATAAGATAGTTTAACAAATTGTGTTTAAGATATTGTATAATTTTTTCTTTCAGTGTTTCTCTTTTGAAATGAAAACTCCTGGTGGATAGACATTGTGCTTCTGTATTTATTCTGGATAACGTGTACATTGGTGGACTTGATAATGAAAACTGTTACGTTTTAATCAATTTCAGTTCATCAAAATAGGTAAAATTGAGAATTTGGTGGTAAGACTCCATAGAGTGCCAGATTGATGAGCGTTTGCCTCTAAGGTCATCCAGGTGTTGGTGGCAAAGGTCCAGGAGTTGTGCTAACATTCTTTGGGTAGAGCAGCTGGAGTTGACCAACAGGAGAAGCTGTTGATTCTGAGGAATATAAGAAACCAGCTTCTAAATGAGGCTGTTTTTTTTCTTTGTCAATTATATATCACATATGTTTTACCACTTAAATAATGTAAAGAGGTCTTTATTCATTGCCACAGGCTATTGTATTTTCATTTCTCTATGTAATACTGACATCTAGAGGAACTTTGAACTGAGTTTCCAAAAAACAGAAGCTGTATCTCTCCTGTTTCTGGACAGCAACTTCAGCATGAAGAGCTTTTACTTTGTGTTTCCATGTTATCTGTAGAAGTTGCTAAAACAAGAAGCACAAGTCTGTAGATATATCTTGTCCAAAACTGAACATATTTTCTACCTATGAGAGAGGACATGACAGGACTGTTAAGCATGATGTTCCTATAAGGATTACTATCACCCTCTGTTATTAGATACAAATCATGTCAGAGACTATGTTCCTTTGCTAAATTCACACTGATGACCGAGTTGAACATGAGGGCTTCATTTCATTCAAATTCATTCATTATTCCTTCACTTAATAAATACTTCTGTATTTGCGATTCCTTTTGTGACCAATTACTCATTGCTTTTATAATAATCCATCGATGCATTTAGAATGACATACAGAAGAAAGGAGACCCAAATGCCCAAGTATTTAAAACAAGTTCTGTTCTCTCCACTCTGTACAGTTTTCTAGACTGGTGTCCCGAGTGGAGAGTATGTGCCCTGAGTGTGTCTAAAGTAGTCTTCAGGTTGTGTAAAGGAAATGTTAGAACTCATTTCTATCTGTTTTCCATTCTTTTAAAATTTATATTTTATGTATTTTTTAAAACATGTATGAATAAAATTGGACAGATATATAATTTATAAATATCTGTAATATACTAAATTTATTTATAAAATAAATATACATGTATTGTTTATCAATGTGCATAATTTCTGAATAAACATACTGGGATTTACTTAAATGCATTTTACTGATCGCAGTGCAAAATCACAATAATTTGGAGACCGTTCCTCCAAATAACACCATTTCTTACATTCTGATTTTCTAAATTATGTGCTTTAGAGAAGAAACATTCTAATCAGCAGCTTCAAGGACAAGCACATAATTTGAACAATCAGCTCATGTCTTGCAAACTGCTTTTAAGAGGTCAAGATTCATTGCTTAATGACTATTTTGACAATTTAGACCAATTGTATGCACTTTATACTCTGGTCTCCACGCAGTTTCACTGACTGCCATAGAAACAAGAGCTGAGCAGGAAGGCAACATCCATCCAGAAGAGTGTGCCCACCTACCTGGTGCGGAGCTCACTCCCACCATGAACCACAAGCCTGTCCCAGTACTACTACAACTCTACTTCTCCTCAACATGGTAGAGCAACCAAAAGGAAAATTAGTTCCATTGAACGACTCTGCCTCATCCCTCTTCATTTCCATTCAATAAAAATCAACTTTAAAAACCCATCCTAAAGTGGATTTAAACTTTTAAAGAACAGAAAGGCAAAATAGCTACTGCCTCCTCTGGGCGCCCACAACGCAGTGATCGTCTTCTGGGTATTGTATGGTCACTTGACATGCCTGAACCCCCACTGGGATAAGGACCCTTCTCTTCACCTACAGTTCCCCAGCACCACATGCTCAATATGCTCGGTGAACCCCTGTGCAGTAAAGGAAAGAAGTGCCTGCAGGACTGGTGCCCTCATTCTGACAATATTCCTTTTTATTTTTTAGTGTATATATATATATATAATTTATTTATTTTACTTTTTTTACGTTCAATTAGCCAGCATATAGTACATCATTAGTTTTTGATGTAGTGTTCAATAATTCATTAGTTGTGTATAACACCCAGGGCACATCACCACAAGCACCCTCCTTAATACATCACCCCATTACCCCATCCCTCCACCCCCCTCCCCTCTGTAACCCTCAGTTTGGTTCCCAGAGTCCAGAGTCTCTCATGGTTTGTCTTCCTCTCTGATTTCTTCCCATTCAGTTTTCCCTCCCTTCCCCTGTGGTCCTCTGCATTATTCCTTATGTTCCACATATGAGTGAAACCATATGATAATTGACAATATTCTTTAATCAGGCTGTGTCACTGAAAAGCCCGACACACCCAGCACCAACTGAAATGCATCCCTGTCACTGATGCTCATATCCTTTGCATCACTTAACTGATGGTGAGTGATATCCGCAGCCCTGCATTTGGGGATTATGGTTGCTACAGAAAACTGTTTTTTTTACCATCACAATGCAACATGACTATACTAACTGCATCCCCTAAGCTGAGGGCTTGTCATATCACTGCTGTGGAGACACCAAGAGGAACACTTTTTGGCAATTTTAACCTAATGCCTAGAAATACAAAAACAAAATGATAACAATTTATAATGATGTTGTTAAACTTTGATTGGGCTCATCATGAGGGAGAGAAAAAAAACAGAGCCTAAAAGAAATACAAAAAGAGAAATTTTCAGAATATCCAAACTACATTTCCTTGCTTGAGTATAGAAGATAATTTTAGAAATCATTTGTAAAGTAAATCTATTTCTTTTCATCTTTAGGGCACACTCAAATTCTTGCCTTAAATGAGAAGACTCCCTAAAGTCCCCGGCTGATAAAAAAAAATGTTCGCAAAGCATAACCTGTTTCATGGTCCATGGGGACTGGCATGGAATAAGGCAGGACAGGATCCGACTGACCGAATCCAGGAAGGGAAAGTGTTCACCTTGGCCTCAGGACTCAGTAAGCAGACCCTCTCGTGCTGCTGAGAAGAACATCAAGGATAATCAAACAGTGACCTGAGAAAATAACCCTGCTAGGAAAATTAAAGCCTTTTGATGCATCCTCTGTTACATGGACTGTGCTTCATTCAGAAAGCAAGTAAGTAGAATTCCTCAAGGATATATATCAAAAAAAAAAAAGGTCTGAAAAAAAAGGCTGGTCCAGGAAAGTCTAATTGGACCATCTGTCAAGTAAAGATACATGGTAATTTTACTTTTATTCAATTTTAAGATGTATTGAGCAGAACTATTAAAAAAAAAGAGTGTGCTACCACATTTAACTGTCTCTTCTAGCAGGAAAAGACTGAATAGGGAACAGCACTGGTCAAATGCACTGCATCAGGTTATTCCTTATTGACTACAGACTTTTCTTATTTTATTTTATTTTATTTTACTTTTTTACAGACTTTTCTTATTTTAAATATACTTTCAGGTTTTCTTATTCCAATAACCTCCTTGCTATGGCCAAGCCCATGCAGGCCATATGTTTAGGATGTTTACCTATCCTGAGGTGGTGGATGAAGACCAACGGGTCAGGGGGTGGCAGACCCCTAATATCTGCCCCGCTAGCCCAGGGGCTAGGCCAGGCTGTGGATGAGAGCTACACGTCATTAAAAACATTGGCTCACCTCCATTCTTCTACCTAGCCTGCCTTTGTTGATTTTAGAAGAAGCAGTTAGAACAAGTTAAGAATCTTCACCTAAATATTTAGTCACATCAGGTACTTTGATCATATAAATTGTGTTTTTTCCTCATCTTATGCCCAATGGATAAGCTTACCCCAAACATCTTATATGGATTCATAATTTTGTATTTCCTTCTCATCATCACCTCTCTTGTCCTCCCCACACAGAAAATGCTGAGCCCTCTGACTAGCAACTACTCATTTTTCCCACTCAAATTACCCATGTGACTTTGGTTGGCTACACATGCTATCCCCTATTCCAGGCCCAAACCCCCTTTGTTCTAACAAGGTCAAAACCAGGGGTGGGGGGCGGGATGTTTGAAAATATTTGATGCATGTGTTCCACCCCTAAAGGGGGGGGGAACTGCACACTACTGTTTTTTCTAATATCCTCCCCTCCCCCAACCCCACAACCACACACACACACCAATAACTCCAAGGTACTGCAAGGGTTGGGAGCCACTGTCTGTCTGCTCAGCTTCCCTCACTCTGGGTTGTTTTGTTGTGTGTTTTTTTCCTTGAGTCCTTCTTACCACCCAGGCTGCTGTGCCACAGTTTTGAATGATAGTAATAACACTGGAGACGTGGTGTTTCTCCTAATGCCCAATTCCTCTCACCCACCAGCAAGGGTCTTTGATCCTCTCCAGGATGGATTATCCAGCACACCGCTGCCTCTTCCTTGCTGGCCACCCAGGGACACATGTGTGCAAATGAGCCTCAGGTAGACTTCCCCAGAGACCACAAAACCTCCCCTCCAAAAGTGATCTCAGGGGCATCAATAAAAAAGCCAGCATTTCCAACCACACCTGAAATCCTCTGCCTTGCTTCCTGGTCAAAGCTTAGTTAATTGAAAGTGATTCAATTCCTCCACCAAAATGGAGGTGAACAGAAGAGGGGAAAACTCAGGTTAAGCGAAGAAACACCACTTCACAGGGTGTAGAATTATTTATAGCCCTTTACACAAAAGCATATCTGAAAACCATAAATGGTGGCATGCTCTGCCTTCTTGGGATTCTGTCACCAGAAAAGCAAGGCCTGAGCACTTCAAAAACTGTGCAGCAAGATTACTAAGAAAGTACAACGGCGTGTGTGTATGTGAGAGAGAGAGAGAGACAGAGAGAGGAGAGAATAACCAATTTCAAATGCAGGTACAAATGGGATTATAGCTCCTTGATGTTCATTTGGTTAAATTGAGTCTTACTTAGTAAGATTCTTCTGTTGTACTACACAAGACCCAACTTTGGAATGTTTTCACATGAAGTATACAGTGTTTTTTCATCACCTAATAAAACTCTTCTGTTTCTTCCTGCCGCAGACAGTTTTACAAGCATTCATTTCACAGAGTGTTCTCAGTGTGCTTTTTAATTTTTTATTTTCGGTTCACTTTTATCACTCCATCTCCTGTCTCCTGCTCTGAGAAGCAGTCCGCATTGTGGCCCAGCCTCTCCCCACAGGCTGGCTCATGGAAGTGGAGTCTGTTTTTCCTCAGTGTTTCCTCAGGTGAGGTGAGGTGTGGTCCCATGGGGCGTCAGGGAGAGTCAGAGATCTGAACTTACATTCCCTGAGCAAAATATCTAATCTCCTCATGCTTGGCCTTTCCATATCTTGCCCTGCACAGCAAACTTTGCAAGCACACTACAAAGTAGCTTTAAAAACCTATCTCTGAAAAGCAATGAGAAGCTGCAAAGCTCTTAAAAAGTCTCTGAATTTGGAATATGTAGTCCAAACTCAGTAGGTAGAAATAATCAGTCATGACAATCCCTAACCTTTCATCTTCTAGTCCCTTCTACTCAGAGTAGGTCCGTGGACAACAGCAACCCAAGAGCTTGTTGGAAGTGGAGACTCTCAGCCCCTCCCTCCGCTTGTCCAATCAGAATCTGCGCTTTAACCACTCCCCAAGTGATTCCCATGCACATTACAATGTGGGAAGCATTGACCCAGATAATATCCATAATGACTTGGTGCGAAGAAATATTTCACAAAATATCTGTCATGGCTGCTTGTATTTATTTGAATCTGGCCTCCATCCACAAAGAGCCATTGTCACACTTGGTTAAGCTTAGAGGGAGGACTGTGGAGAAAGCTGGAAGGAGCCAACAAACGCTCCACTGGTCTGGATGCCGGCTGCCCTTGAGAGCAGTGGCCAGTGGAAGTCCAGAACTGTGTGGAAGATCAGTGAGCTTTGAAGAATGTCCAGAATTTTGACACTGACCCAAGGAGTCCTAGCAAGGACTCAGAAGGGTATACAAGACCTGATGTCATGTACTTAGAATTTTCCACTAATCTCTGGGGTCTCTACCAAACTCAGGTCTCAGAGAAAAGCAACATTAAGGTGTAAAATTTCTGCTATGGGCTGAATGTTTGTGTGCCGCCAAAATTCATATATTAAAGTCCTAACTCCCAATATTAGAAGGTGGGGCCTTGAAGTGGTAATTAGTTGAAGTGGTAATTAGGTATAGATGATGTCATGAGGGTAGATTCTCTATGGTGAAATTAGCATCTTTAGGTATAAGACCTGAGACCAGGGCCTTTTCCTCTGTCTCTCTGCCACGGGAGGATACAGAGATAATGCAACTGTCTGCAAGACAAGAAAAGAGTTCTCATCAGAACCAGACCATGCTGGCACCCTGATCTCAGACTTCCAGCCTCCAGAATTGTGAGAAAGGAATTGCTGTGTAAGCCACCCAGTCTATGGTATTTTGTTACAACAACCTGAAGTAAGACAGGTACAGGGAGACTGTGCCAATGGTAAACGCTAGAGAATCAGGAATGTATTCTGGTCAGTTCCAAAATGCAAATAAAGTTAGGATTATTAATTTAAGTGCTATAACTTGGTTGCTATAAAGGTGATTATCAACCCCTTAAAAGGAACAAAAGTAATTTTATTTAGCCCAGTTCTTATGAAACAAAAATTTTAAAGTACACAGATAGTACATAAACTCTGATACCATCTAGTTGTCTGTGCTTTCACTCCTAAGATATACTTAAAGTCTCAATTTATGGAGAACATTCTGAATACCTTACTGAACTCTTCATGTTCTTACCTCACTTTTTTGTTTTATTAGGTAAATATAGGAAAATATGCAGCTGGTACCCTGGTACTGTATCAGTTATTAAAATAGGGAAGTACTTCTATTCTGGTTGGTAAAGAGTGGATGTCCTGAGCTCCTGATCTAATCACGTTCCGAACCCTCATAAGACCCAATAACTTGAGGGTCAATATCCGGCATGGCTGGGACCTCTAGGTCCCCATCCAGTGCAGTCTGTTCTGAAAGGGTGACTGTGGACTCCCGCCTATGAAATTCAGTTCTGCATCAGTGAACATGAATATGAGTGCACCTGGCCACAAGAGTAGGCTCATGGCCATGCAATTTTTAATATTGGAATAAAAGCTTTTAATAGTATCTGTGCTGTTCCTGAAAGTTAATTATTAGTAGGAATTGGAAAGTGTGCCTTGACACTCAAGGAGAAAGCAGTGACTGATGAGTAAAGAGGAGGTAGGAGAGTTTCTATCAGCAATACCTTTGCCCACCTTAGACCTTGGGACAGTGGTCCAAAGTTTATAAATCTCCTGCCCCAGAGATTCTTAATCAGTAGGTCTGGGCTGGAGCTCAAGAACATTTTTCATAAGCTTTGGAAGTGGTTCTGTTTTAAGTGCTCCAGGGATCATACTTCCAGAAAATGTATGAAATTCTTATTCATTATTTAAGACCCAACCTCAAGAAGTTTCCTTCTGTTAATTCTTCCTTGAAACACTCTAGTCCCACATCCTTCTACCAAAAGAGGAGTCAGTCTTTCTTCCACTTTTATTGACAATACATCCATCATGTACTTATCATACTATGTTGGCATTATTTGTTTGCATGCCTGGCTCTGCCTGGGTATCTTGGTATCTCTAACATCTCACTCGGTATATGGCAGATAAACACTGATTGATTAGAAAGTAGTGGTGGGGGCTGATGCTGGGCAATATTTACTGAGCTGAGCATCTCAACCAATTGTATAAAATTTCCAGAAGGGGTGCTGTAGCATGCCCTTTATTATATCCTCCCCAGTATCAGGCTTTGCTGTCTCGCCCTTAGGCTCCTGTGGCACCTAGAAGTTTCCACTTTCATGTAGAGAAATTTGTTGGCCTGAACCTCTAGGAGAAAGCTCGTAGCCTTCTCAGACCTTTGCAAGAATGTAAAGGCTTGTGTCACCAATTCACATCTGAGACTCCATCTTCAGCGTGGGTTATTGACCTAATTTATCATTTGACCACCTTCTTAACAAATGTCTTATACTTAATAAAAATCAGAACATGTGCTATAAACATTCATTTGCTTAATGCATATATTTAAGATCTATTATTCATATAACTACATCAACCATAACTTTTTTTAATGTGCTATAACACATTAGCACAGAGAGACACTTAATGAATACATTTTTTAAAGATTTTATTATTTTTAAGTCATCTCTACACCCAACTTGGGGCTCAAACTCACAACCCCGAGATCAAGAGTCGTATGCTCCACTGACTGAGCCAACCAGGGGCCCCAAGAGATGCTTAATGGATACTTTCGATGATAGAAATGAGAAGAGGATAGATATTGTTATTGCCACATTTCACCTTGTTATGATCATGGAACTTAATTTTGCCAGAAGACAAGAGCAAGCAGTACCTACTTCCTCTGAAATGTCGGATTACACTTCTTTGGATAGCACCTAACTCACCATTAAAATAGGTGCTAAATAAATGGCTCTGCATTTTCCTGCCGAAGCCCTCTACCATATTTCTAATGGTGATTAAGTCAGACATCATAGCCATTACTCCAGCGTCCCTTTAGCGCTTGAGTTCTGTGATGCCACAGAATCGAGAATAAAGCTTGGCACGGTTACAGGGCACACTCTGAAACTTTCCACGCCGGCAAGAAATTGCTGCTCGGTGCTTTTCCAAAGATCTTGCTTGTTGGCATCTCTTTGTGGGGATGATTTACCCGAGTGAGACCTAAGTAAAAGTGTCTTTATGGCAGATCATAGAAAAAAGTCGTGCTTGTTTGGTTTGAGCTATTTATTTAGGTCTCCATTTCTCAGCAGGTGAGGGCTTTGCTTCAACCACATTAGGCCCTGTCAACAGGGAGGGAGTTCTCTTGGAGATTTTACCAACAATGTTTCCGATTTGCCCCTTGCTGCAAGGAGAAGGTGGGAGTAGTCCCTGAGTTCTTCAGAATTCTTCTACTGTGTCTTCTCAAGCACTGCTCAGAGGTAGTAACCAGTGAGGTGGGGCTGGGTTTATAAAACATGCCACTCGGGTTCCTTTCCAAATTCATGGTCTTAGGCATCTGTGGCAGTGAACCTGCCTCTCATTTGCTGATTCAGAGAGGAACAACGTTCTTATTCTCAAAGGCTAGAGATTGCTATTTCAATAGACAAAGGCAAAACAAAGCAAAAGGTAGCCTTTTTTGTTGTTGTTGTGGAAACCAGCTATTTATTTTCCATGTTGGTTTATGGCAGAACAGGAAGGAATCTGAAAAATCACCTTAGATTTAACATCACAAATTTACATGAGGTTTTAGAAAGAAATTAAGGCAATGGGAGGAGTTTGCCTCACAATCCAGTAGGTTAGATGCCTAACTTTTGTATTCTCAGCCACACAATGTACTCCCAAAACCCCACAATACTGTAAGGGTTCAAAACAAGACAAAGAATTAGAAAACTTACTAAATCATAAAATCCATTTTGAATCTGGAGAGATCTTAAAGAGCATTGTGAAATAAGTTAAGGAAACCTAACTCAAAATTGGAGGCAGGAAGCCATGCCGGGAGGGCGGTCACACACGTGGCACTCATTGCAGCTTGCTTAGTCCAGCAGGAAGAAGGAAAATTTCCTCTCAACCTGGCAACTGCCCTCACCTGCAGCCAATAAGAGGGCCCTCTACTTCCATTACCCACAGCCAAAGAGAAGCCACCACCACTATGAACTCTCATTTCCTGCCGATGAAATTTTGTTCAAAACAACCCCTTCCCACTTCCTCCTCTCCTCTATAAAAAGACAATCTCCTCCTTTGTTCTCTGTACTTGGAATGCACTTGAAGAAACCACTCTCCAACTGGAAATGAATCTGTGTCCTGATTGACACTGGAGGAACACTCTAGTGCTCAACACCACTTCCATTAAACAGCCCCTGCCTCAGAGTACTAAACAGTTCAAAGAGTGAAGGTCTCTAATAAACCTCAACAGGTTCCTATGCCTAATGATACTCTTCCGCTTAGGCCTTCTAAGAGATACCCACACTTTTCTCCTTAGTTCCTCTACCCCTTTTGATTTATTGGGCCAAGGTTTCCTAGAAAAATATCGTGCTGGAAGTTCTTTCTCTTGAAAAGGGGACATAATTCTAGAATTTCACAGCAGCAACCAAAATAGCCAAGTAGGCAAATCTCATGACCCTCAACATCTTTTATCTGCTATGTTTCTGATGGCCCCCAGAGCTAATTCCAAGGACACTAATCATTTGTCCCTGTTGGGTCATCTACCACCCTCCTGGGTAAATCCTAAACTGATATTGGCAGAATCCACAGTGCACCTCCTATTAAGATCCAAATAGATCCCCCAAAACCTCTCCCCATAATTAATCAATACCTGTAAATAAAGAGGCCCTTCAAGGCAATAAGCCAATAACAAAATGGTAAGGGCCAGGGCCCCCTCATCCCTTGTATCAATCCCTGCGACATTCCTATTTTACCTGTGAAGAAACCAAATGGCTTGTCCAGGACTTCTAAGCCATAAACAATATTGTCATCCCCCACCATTCTATTATTCCCAACCTCCACTTTATTTACCTCCAATACTACTGAGAGCAAATTTTTTCATGATCGATTTATGTAGTGTTTTCTTTAGTATCTCAGTAGATAAAGGTAGTCAATATCTTCTTGCTTTTACTTGGGAAGGACAGCAAAGCTACAGGAGAGTAATGCCAGGGTTTCACAGAAAGCTCACAAACATTAAAGGCTGGCCCAGATGATATCAAGTTCCCTGGAGGCTCCACAATAATACAATATATGGATGACTTACTTCTTTGCTCCCCTTTCCAAGCCTCCTCACAAGAAGATAGCATCCATGTGCTAAAACTCCTAGCCAAAAAAAGGATATAACATGTCTAAGGAAATATTACAATCTGTTCATACTCAAGTTCAATATTTAGGACTTCTAATCTCAGAACAAGGACTGCATTTGGATCTAGACAGTTTTCATGGCATCCTGAAATTCCCAAAGCCCCAAACCAAATGTCAACTGTGAGGTTTTCTTGAATTGGCAGACTATTATTGCAACTGTATCCTAAAATTCTCCTTATGACCCCACCTTTATATACCTTGTTAAAACTATTAAACCTGACCCTATCATCTAGGAAGATCCAGATGACATGACTTTTCAATGTTACAAGAAGGTTTAATAAGGCCCCTTGCCCTTGAACATCCAAATTATCAGCTCCCTTTCTTCCTTTTTGCATACAAAAAGGAAGAGAATGCCCTTGGGATACTCAACCAAAATCTTGGGGATTACCACCAACCAATAGGATCCTGCAACAACTAGATCCCACAGCCTGGGGATACGCTCCACCCCCATGCCTCAGAGCTCTACCTGCTACTTACCGCTTTTTTTGTAAAGGCCACTGAGGAAATAGTCTTGGGATCCCCTTGAGCCCCTTCGGTGCTGCCAAAGCTGCTCTTAGCTCTCATCACACTCAGCATCCTTCAATAAGCCATCTCACTTCCTATGAAATTCTACTGTGAACTGCCCCTTATACTACTTTTGCTTGCTGTAACAACCTTAACCCTGCTACTCGTCTCCCCTCCTCTACCAAGGAAACCACTCACAACTTCTTAATACTAACAGATCCCCTTCTGACCCCTGTGATGACTTAAATGAAACTCCTCTGGATAATAGTAAGTTTTGATTGTTCACTGAGGGTTGATATTGTGGTGGGTATTCAGTATTAACTCCTTTTGAAGCAAGCAAGGTAGCACCCTTGCCTTTGGCCACTTCAGCCCAACAAGGAGCTATAAGCACACATGGGCCCATATTCTAGCCAAAGGTGAAACTGCCAACATTTACACCAACAGGATATATGACTTCGGAGTGGCTTGCAATTTTGGAATGTTAGGGAAACAATGTGGTTTCCTTACTTCCAGTGGAGATAAAATTAAAAGCAGCCCTTACTTTCAGGAATTACTGGATGCCATACTCTTACCTGCTCTTATTAAAATCCTGGGACATTATAAGCTTGACTTTCTGGAAGCCAAAGGAAATCATCTTACTGACATTTCCATTTAGAAATACTGCCCTCAAAGGGTCTAGAAGTCAAATCTCTGTCATGGTCCAAAGGAACTCGCTTCCAGATGATAATTTGGAGAAATTAACTGCAGACACCAAACAATGAAACAATATTGGCAATCAAATGGTTGTTAGTATGATAAGAAGAGAAACCTCTGGCTTGGACCAAGTATAAACCTGGTCCTACCAGAAATTCTAAAGTTCCCACTACTGACCACTGTACATGCATTATACCATTGGTCTATAGATAAAATGATGTTTATAAATCAATACTGGTGGAGAAATACCAATAAGACTGCAAAAAGTACCTACCTTGCTTTCCCTACCTGCCTAAAATACAATCCAGGGAAACCTGTCCACACTGTTCCTGGGCACTTTAAATTGCCTAATGGGCCATTCAAATTTTGGCAAATGGACCTTATCAGCTACCCCCACGTCATGGAATCAAATATGTCCTGGTAATGATTTGTATGTTTTCGCACTGGGCCAGAGCCTTTCCATGTAGACAAGCTACTATCCTTCTTCAGTAGGTAAAATCCTATTGGAATAAAACCATGCCTACCTGGGGAACTCCTCTTGAGCTCCATGACAACTGAAGAACCCATTCTACTGGTCAAATATTATGGCAAGTCTGTGCCATTTGGCCAGCTGGATAGCATTTTCACCGTGTTTATCATCCTCAGTCTTCAAGGCTAGTCAAAGGAACTGAACTCAATTGGAAAAATTTATGGAAACCTTCCAAATCCCTTGACCAGAAGTATTGTCATTGGCCCTTCTAAATCTCAGATCCATCCCCTTAGAACTCTTAAACCCTCATCTCTTGAGAAAATTACTGGGGTCTCGCACATCTAGCTTCTCCCTCTCCTGACCTGCACATTATAAAGGAGATATACATTACTCTTACAAAGCTCTAATTACAGCCCTTGAAAATAATTGTGCTCAAGTAGAGCAACATTTTCACAGCACACTTCTGGGAGACAAAGACATCAAGGACCACACTCTGTAACCTAGGGATTTTGCTAATTGGAAAGGATATCTCCGAAAAGATTCTTTTCAACCCTGCTGGAAAGGCCCTTATCAAGTGTCACCAACCAATCCTTGTGTCATCACTGTAAGGAGTTGACTCCTGGATCAACGCGTCTCATCTAAAGAAAACCCCAAACCCTGACTGGACCAGGACACCAACTGGTGGCCTCAAATTAAAGATTTTTAGGAACTGAAGCAGACAGCTTTCCCAAGAGGACAGTATCAGGCCTGTATATTCTCTCCTTTCTGCTTTTTCTCACCTTGTTTCTCCTTCTCTGTCCTGGAGAGAGAATGCCCTTGCTTACATTTCCCAATCCATTGCAAAAGGAAGAAGCCTTTCTGATTGTTGGACCTGTCATCAGAAACCTCGATCCAGCTGTGACAGATGTGACCCTACAGCCTTCCCAGTAGCAAATTTTCCCTTCATCTCCAATGTGACCCCTAATTATACTTGCACCCCCCGCCCCAGATATTTCTCACTGAGTCAAACCTCAACAACCAGGTTTTCCTGTACCTTGCTTTGACTTCTCCCCATCATAAATCCCAATGCAACAAATTGTACCTATTCACAGGGATAAATTCCTCCAGAGAAGTAAAAACCCAATTACGTAATATCTGGGAACATACACATGGCCAGAAAAAGTTCCACCTGATGATCTATGGTCCTTTGATCTCTAGCTGGTTTGGGCTCCTGGTTTAGCACTATAATACAAGCTGGGTCATTATTCTGCTCCTCATCTTATTTTGTGTAAACATTTTTAAAATCTTTGTGCCTGTTGCCTGTTGAATCTTTATAAAAACAACATACCCAATAGGGTGATGCTGACTCAGTGCTTCAAGATGATCTCCAACACTTACAACCTTGATAAGATATAGACTAGGTGGGAAATGCCTGGAAGCTCTCCCTCCCCACCCTTGCCTGTTATCCAGATGTGGCCTCAGTGTTTTCCAGTCTGTGTACTTTCCCTCCGGCATGGGACATGACACCCAGAAAAGGTCCTTCCCAGCACCAAGGGACAAAAACGATTCTAATAAGGAATAAATGATCCAATTCGCTATCAGCAATGTTTTTGAAGAAAGATCTCTATCAAAAGGGGGAAGTGTGAAAATGTGTTAAGGAAACCTAACACAAAATTGGAGCCAGGAGGCCATGAAGGGGGCAGTTCTCATGTTTATGGCACCTGTCACAGTTTGCAAAATCCAGCAAGAGAAAGGAAGAATTCCTCTCTCCTGGTGATAGGAAGCTGCGTTACCTGCAGCCAATGAATGGCCACCACCACTTCCAATGCCTGCAACCAATGAGAATCTGCCAGCACTTCAAATTCCTCTTTCTCCAATGAACTTTTGTCCAAAACAACCCCTCCGAATTCTTCCTTTTCTCTATAAACAGATACTTTCCTCCTTTGTTCTCTGGACTTGCCTGTGGTTTGCCATAGTTTGCTTGTCCTGAATTGCAATTCCTCTGCTATTCCCAAATAAACTAGATTTTGCTGGCTGAATCACTTCCCTTTCCCTTTGAAAAGATTCACAGCACGTAGCCCAATCAGCTCAGCTGGAGATGAGAAATGAGATTCTACCCAATTTCATCTAATTATAGGAGATTTTAATAATGCTTAAAATGTCCCTGCTAAGAGGAAGGCTGTTGATATTACTGGTGATTTTTCCCACAGCACCTTCATCCTTAAAAATGTAATAGGACATTGTGGTATACAGTCTCAATCTTTATTTCCTCTCATTAAAAATCCACCCACCACAGTACAGTTTTTGAATGTACACACAGTTCTCGGCATTTCATTTATTATTATATATCAGTTTTCTATGATGTTTAAAAGAAGTAGGGAGCTATAGATTATGTTAGGTATTGGCATAAGCCTAAGCCTTAAAATATGTTTTGGTAATGGGTTACTATTGTGGGAAGTACATAGTTAGGTCAAGTAAGATTTCAAGTGCCTATTTTTGTTTGGAGGAAAAACAAATCCTTCTCAAGTAAGACATAATGATGGATAGGATTAAGAAAAGTCTATTAGCACATGCAGTAACTATCTGAAGAGAATCTTTAGTCTTAGGCTAGACATCCCCTGAGAATGGAGAGCGGCTGGCTTACTTTCCTTGGCTTGTGAAGAACCCCACTTGAAACTCTCTGTGAGGTAAGAGAAGAGCACTATCATGCATGCCGTGTATTTCCATTGGAAGCAAAAAACAATTGCAGACTTGGGCTCCTACCCTCCTGGAGACTATGCTAGACTACACCCAGATAGCAAGACATAAATACACGGCTATGATGAGGTGACATCTGGTCTCTGCAGCAGAAATGCACAATCACTGATGGAAAGTTCAATTGTGAGTATTCCAGGAACAGGATTAAAGTCTGTTTTCAGTTAAGAACCTCAGTAAAAGTGTGTTCCATCTGTGTTTACTACATGCAGCTGCACCTCTCAGAGTGCTTAATGAACTTTCTCTTCTTTGTGAACACTGACTTACACTCAAAGCTAACAGCCTTAAGTAACTATCATGAGCAAAGTACTTGTAGAAGACAGCATAGGCCAATATATGTGTGTTATTCCTCCATTTACTGAAAGGGACTACATACTTCATACTCGCATGCCAAGCTATCTCACCAAATTCCAGAAAATAAATCTAAACCGTGAAACGAGAAACTGCTAGAAGAAAAAAATATATAAGTAACTTTTTCCAACTATTCTGGTCATATCTCATTATGTTCATGTATTAAAATTTAGGCCATAGTCTAAATATACTTGAATTTCACATTTAATGAGATCAGTTCAATTTGGCATTTAACAATCACTGTAAAATGTTTCATTTTGATTTAATTCAGTTATAAGCAATATATTTTTCAAACTGACCTCATTACTGGTGGAATACATTTACACAAATATATAACTTACTAGCAGTATCGGTCAACTCTGAACATGAAAAGCTCTTCACATGCTATTACTTTGCTGTCGTTCATTTTCTGTTCACTCCCACAAAATTACTCATATTGGCACCAACTTTTCCTATCTAAAAGAGAAGTAGTGTTATTTAAAAATAAGTAAGTTCCAGGTAGATGTTATAATAGTGTTAAGTATATTTTATGAATTCTACTTATAATTAGAATCACTGCAACATTTTCTCTACTAAAAGTTGTTACAATAAATGTCAAAGTCAAATGCAGTTTTTCTTTAGAATTTTAAAGAAAATTAATCAGATGAGAATTACAAGTCCTATGAAAATCCACATTCTATAAAATGGAGACTCCAGCTGCAAAAAATCTTCAAATCAAAATCCTAAAATCTGTATTTTTTTTTCAAGTGATTAAATAACTAAGGCTAGCTTATTATATAATGTGGATATATATTTTAATGAAATAGCATACCATTCATATATATTTCATAATCATCCATATTTTTATTAAATATTGCCTCCATTGATACTGATTTAACCAAATTAATGTCTGCAGACTGTACATAACCTTTCCCCCTAGATGATCTAATATCATTATTAAAATTTAAAAATAAGAATTTTGATAGAATTAACCCCAACGTAATATCTAAATAATGTTTCATTTTAATAACTAATAATATTAAAATAAGTTCCCTTTCTAAGTTCAAGTTCTAATCAAAGAATGCTAGCTCCAAACTAGAAGCTGAAAAAGTTGACAGTGAGTATATAAATATACTTGTATACTTGTACTTAGAAACAATAGAAGTGTGTGCTTATGATTTATATTCTTTGATGAAAACTCCATTTTTAAAAATTTGCCTTTAAGCTTTATATTTTGGTACATTCTCCTACAGTGGTTTTGTGGATCATTTTTCAGAGGATATGAAAGAGTTGACCTCTACTTATCAAAGTTCTACTTCACAAACTTTCCATACAATGTAGCTTTCATTGTCATAAATTTTGGCTGTGGGAAAAAAAATCATGGCTCACCTTTCCATGTCCTCTGCTAACAAAACAGAAGGAATTCTCCAATCTCAAAAAATATATTTGCTTTGATTTAAGCCATTAGTCTCATTAGCCTTAGGGAGTCCAGGGGTAAACTGGCTACTCCTAACACACTTAGGGATTCTGGCAGCTCTCAGCTTCTCACCAGGGTTGTTGTTTTGTTTATACCCAGGACTATATGTTCCAGTCCACTTAATCTTTTGGCTTGTGACTTTGTACTCCAACTCACACCTACAAGTTCTTGTTTCCTCCTTATGGTTCCCTCGTGCTGAAGTCTTTATATTATAGGAAGGCCTGGGTTCACCTTCTGGTTTCAACAACTCAGTATATTTTCCAACCTAGCACATAACCCTGAAAACACTATCTGGTTTCTTTCTAAATGAGCAACTCTGATATGGCACATATTTTAAAAATATCTTAAAACTTTAGCATCTCTTGGCAAGCCATGTACCTATCAGATTTCTGATGGTTCCTGTTCTCTTAGAAGATCCCTTGGTTTCTTCCGCTTAGACCTTATCCCATTAGTGGTACTCATTACTCATGCATAATCAGAAACTGATAGCTGTGTGACATTTCTTCCTACTCTGGTCATCATAACACTCTATCAGTGTTTTCATCTACTCGTATATTTGACATCTATGAACACTGAGCTAAGATTTATTCCTCTTGGAGAATCACCAATCCTTTCAACTCAACTCTGTACGAATGATCTCAAAATTATCTTTATTCCCAAAATCCCAATGATTACTAGATCTTAATATCTGAACATGCTATAAGAGTTTTGAACTCTGAATATCTAAAACAAAACTCAACACTTTATACCCCACATTGGCTTGCCTTCCTGTTATTCCAATTTCTGTCAATAGTGCAATGATACTTGTGTCCTATTTGTTAATCTTCTAGTGAAGCATGGGGTCCCCCTCAATGCAAGACAGGGCCAGATCTGGGCCTTGCACTAGAACCTTCCATCTTCCCATTGGGCATAGGTCACAAAATAGGCTCACCCACCTTAGAATCCAAGGCCATGGCAGGCTCTAGTGTTCGAGCACATGAATGGCAACAGGAATCCAACAAGTGAACACAGCAGAACAAATGGGAATCCAGAGAAACATTGATGTGAATTCCAATCAGAAAGACTAAATTTTGAAAGGTCTGCCCATGGTTATTAAGGTCTTGGGTACTGAGTTCAGGTCTAATGATACAGCTTCATCTTCTAGGTTTGAGGTCCAGACTCAGCTCTTGCACACACCACCAAAGATTTAAACAGGGACCAGCAGAGCCTAATCCTAATATCTGACACATCCTCGGGAGATGGAGTATTTTGGTGGAGGGACTCAGGTGTAGGAGGCTCATTATGAGAATTCAGGGAACGCACAAGGGTGACCTACACATTTGTGAACTATGTTGAGGCCGGGATCAGCGTAAGCTTCATACAATGGTTTGAGATACCAAAAGGAGCCCAGTATCTGCACAGAGACATTTCATTTCCCAAATATTTGAATAGAGAGAAATTCCTAAAATAAAAGATCCCCTATCTAAGGAACGGCAGAGAGGTCAAGGCTGCCTAGTGGTTCTTACTTTACACAAAGCTTGTGGAACCATAGCAATTAAGGCATAAGATACCTTGAAAAGGAGGTTAAGCTTACACTTGGAAGTCATGGAACAAGGTTCAAAGTCAAAACATGCATTATATGGCAGTGACCCTCCACCCATAGCTGCGTGATAGAATCACCTGAAAAGTCTTTGAAAAATACCAATCCTGGGGTCTTCATTCTAGACCGATTGTACCGAAACTCTGGAGTGGAGCCCACACTTTGGTATTTTTCTCAAGGCTAGTAGTTGTCATATTTAGCAAATGAAACCATAGGATGCCCAGTTAAATTTAAATTTCAGATAGAAAACAAATACCTTTGGGGCACCTGGGTGGCTCAATTGGTTAGGCATCTGCCTTCAGCTCAGGTCATGATCTCAGGGTCCTGGGATCGAGCCCCTCATTGGGCTCTCCACTCAGCAGAGAGTCTGCTTCTCCCTCTCACTCTCCCTCTGTGCTCTCTCTCTCTGTCTCTCTCTCTCAAATAAATAAATAAAATCTTTTAAAAAATGCCAAAACAAAAAATTTTTTTAAAAAAATACCTTTTTTAGCATAACTATGGTCCATACAATATTCTTAGACTAAAAAAATCACTCATTGTTTACCTGAAATTCTATTTTAACTGGTGTCTTGTATATTTTCTCTGGCAACCTATGTGACTCTAATGTGCAGTCAAGGGTTGGGAACAATCACCCTAGGGTTAGCTTGCTAGGGTCCTATCCCTCAAATTTGCAAAGTTCATCTTAGTGGAATGTGAATTCTGTTGCCACATTCAAGACTCCTCTTTCAGATTTGGTGAACTAGGGTTTCATTCACCAAACTTTATCAGTGTGTTGTGAGGACATGCTAAGATTTGACAGAGGTGAAATAAAATCTTCCATATTTGAACATGTATTCCATTAAAATAAGAAATAATTTTTTTAAATATTTACCTAAATAATAAATTATCATGTTGACATTTCTGTCATTATTTAATAAAAGTCCATTTGGAGCAAGACTTATAGGAAAACAACTCTTTAAATATAGTTATCAAAAGTACCTTCTTAAAAATAAACTTTTAAATATTGGTTTAAAGCTTCCTTCATCTATAGGTTTTCTGGCAATGAAAGCCAATTCCAGTGTTGAATGATGCCTCCCTCCTGCAGGCTACTTTCAGCTTCAGTGGTGGTAGAAGCTCCCAAGCCATGTGGTTCCTTAGGAGATTCAAAGCACACTTTTTAATATTTTTTAAAGTTAGTGTTTAAAATGTTGAACACATTGAGATCAAGGGACAAAGGGCTGAGTATTTTATAGTACTGCAGTATCACAGCTGATATTTTGCAGGATCACAAATAATTTGTTACTAATAATGTCCAAGGTATGGAAATCTGTAAGCCTTTTATTTTTCCAAATCAGAGTGATAAGTTGACTTTCATAATACTGTATCTTGCACTAACTCATCTCCAGGTGTGTTTTTTTAAAGATTTTATTTATTTATTTGACAGACACAGAGAGAGAGAGCGCACAAGCAGGGGGGAGGGGCAGAGGCAGAGGGAGAATCAGGCTCCCTGCTGAGTAGGGAGCCTAGTGCAGGACTTGATCCCAGGACCCTGAGATCATGACCTGAGCTGAAGGCAGACACTTAACCAACTGAGGCACCCAGGCGCCCCTCCAGGTGTGTTTTCTTGAATGGGACGCATAGGCTGGACCTGTGGCCAGTCCGCTGCACTATGCACAGCCCTGCACACAACCACGTAGACAAGTCTAGGATAGCAACCATCATCCTCCATGCATGCCGCAGCAGGGCACATGCTGAAAACCACAGCTCTAGGTTCCTATTGATCCATTCAGGAACACATATTGAGTCTTGTGTTTTAGTTACCCACAACTTCAGCCTTCTGTTATCCAGTTTACATGCCTCTGAATGTCCCACAAGACATGGTAAGAAACTCAATTGCAGACATCAATCTTTAATCACAGCACTCCCACATCAGCTAGTTTAGTAACCCAGGAGAAAAAGGGATGAGTTTAGCATGACATTTTCTTGATGAATGCAAGCTACAAATTTTTGTTAGTGTTTTAATATGTTAGCAAAACCCTACCTTCATTCCCAGATGGGTGCTATATACTAAATATTCTTAACTACCAGTTACTTCCAAATTTTTCATTAAATTCTCTTGCAAATGGCTCAGTATAGATGAGATAAAATGAGGGGAAGAGTCTCTTTTTATTTTCAAACTGTGTTTTAGTATGACACAAGAAGAAAATTTTCTGGTTGTTTTCCGTGAGCTCTTCCATGGGTGTCAGCCCCGTGGGATGAACATGATCATGTATGAATAAGCTTTAACAGGGTGGCATTATCTGAGGCACGAGGAGGTGATAAGGATGCTTTGGAATGGCATCTGAGGCAAGCATTCAGCACGTAATATTATCCACTAATTAAACAGTTTTTCAGTAATGTAAAGTTGGGTATCTTTGGTTATACAAAAAAATAAGACACATTTTAAGGTATATAATTTTAAAGTAGGCTCTGAGGATTTCACTCCAGAGAGCAAGATACGAGTGATACTTGTTTCTCACAGTCACTAATGTTCTTCCGTCCAATCATAGTATCCTTGACAAAAGGTGCTTCTGTACCAATATAAACAACAAAAATAAAAGTTATACATTACGCAGGGGAATACATATCAGAACACATATCAGAGTCTGCCATTTGAAGTAAGTTTTTCTCATCTTTTGTTTTAAAGCAGAAGAGGGACTGCTGTTAAGTGGTTTATTTAAAGAAACCATCACCATGTTCCCACTAATACTCACCGTAATCTAAAACCCTCAAGCGCTGATACTACTCTCCCAGTAACAACGGCTTCATCATGTTCTGGGGCTCATATTCATTAGGGGCCACCTGAGCTGATGGATGACCTCTGTGGAGAGAAGCCATAAGTCTCAGCTGGTTCCGTTTTGTCTATCAATGGTGTTCACCTGCTGTGTTCATAAGTACCCATGTGCTCTCTGGGACACATAGTTCTCATAAGTCTCAAGTTAGCAAATTCCAGAGGATGGACCATTTATGCAGAGGCTTGCATATTTGCAAATAGCCTGATGAGCTCTGCCCAGGCCCTTGTGTCTACTTCAGGCCATTTAAAATCCAGTAGGAAACCACCAATTACTCAAAGAATATCATCAGTGATACAAAATCTCAAGCGATCTCTGACTTGAGCTAAGCAGAGTAGCAGCAACAAAAACCTAGAATAATCATTAGTCTATAATATTCATATTTCGAGAAGTTGATTTTAATGATCATGAAAGTCATAAGTAGTGGTTTCTAAACTTAATTAAAGCAGGATTAACCAAACCGAATTTCTAAGGGTTTCAAGGAGTATTGAGGTGAAGAAGGCCCCGGTGAGGTATGCCGTCTTCACGGAGTCAGACTCCTATATGCCTTTCTCACCAAGACTTTATGGCAAAAGGGCCAGATACAAGCTGTTCTGCCCTGCTCAGCAGGGTACCGTGCTTCGAGTCATAAAAAGTCCTGCAGAAAGCAGGCTATTCAAATCCATGAAATGTTAGCTCCCTGATGGGATCATCTCCATCAAAATTGATTATTGGTCTATAGCCAGTGTGCTAGGTTCTAGTCCCATTTCTGCTTACCAGCTGTGTGCCCCTGAGGAAGGCATTTAATATCTCAAAGGCTATGTTTTTCTCTGCCAAATGGGCTTACTTCCTACCAGATCCAAAGATTATTGGAAGGCTAAGGTACAGGGACAAATGTGGAAGTGTTTTTAGAAAAAGAAAAGCAACCAAAACACTAGTTCAATTTAATCTTCCTCAAACAAGCATTTTCAAGTGTCTGCACAGTGTTTACTCTGAATCCTCTCTCTACTGCCAAGGAGAAGTTTCTGTGTGTCTCTACATCTAGACTGTCACCACTGCTAAAATAGAAGGAGTGTTCATGCGTGACCCTGACGCTTGGAAGAACACTCTCCCTTTTATATAAGAGTTCGCACAAAGCTGCCACTGGTATTATATGAGAGAGGGGGAGTTCCCCACCCCAAGAGTCCGGACACGCTTTAACTGTCAGGAATCCCCTGGGGAGGTCACTAAGGACCAGCACGGCCAGGTGGTGCAGTTTCCCAGCCAGTACCATTTAAAGGTCGTATTCCATATTTAGGCCCAGGGATAGGCTGGCCAATGTTCCCTCAGCTACTATTCAGTAGAGAACGTTGCGTTTTTTATTCCTCTTCAAACACAAATAAGTTGTGGCCACTTCCACCTGAACCCAGAATGAAGAATGATTTTTTTGAGTGTAAAGTAACAAAAACCAAAACCACCATGAGATACCACCCATCAGGATGGCTACTATCAAAAACAAAAACAAAAACAAACAAAAAACAGTGTGGGTGAGGATGTGGAGAAATTGGAACACTTGGGCACTGTTGGTGGGAATGTAAAAAGGTGCAGCTACTGTGGAAAACAAGGTAGCAGTTTCATAGACAGATAGGTAGATAGATAGATAGATAGATAGATAGATAGATAGATAGATAGATAG
>NC_058410.1:122255774-122383703 GCF_002201575.2 Neomonachus schauinslandi
AGCAAGATGGGGATGGAGGAGAGAGACGGCGCATGCGCGAGCAGCTGGGCGGTGGGAAGACGGAGGAGCCTCGGTGGGACAGCGCAGCCAGTCCCAGGCTGCTCTCCGGTCATCCCCATCCCATGTGTGCTCCCGTTAGTCTGTTTGCCCTGAAAGGGAAGTGCAGGACTAGAGGGCTTGAGATCGCTAGGATCGTAGCGGCACAAGGGCACGCTGTTGGCTCTGCGCTGCCCAGAGCGCCCTGGCAGCAAATAACAGGAGCTAGAAGCACAGCGGAGCTTTGACCAGAAAATTCCACCTACAGGAATGTAGTCTAAGGAAGTACACTGAGAGTGAACTTAATTATCTAAATTAAAAGTTTGCTTTTTTAGCAATGCTCTTTATAATAATGAGTAATAGTCGCTAACATGTATGGATACTTAATATATGCCAGGGGCTGATATAAATGCTTTACATGTATTATTAGCACCTCTAATCCTCATAACAGGCCTATGAGCAAGTACCGTTGCTGTCTCCACCTCACATCTGAGGAAACCTAGGCAAGTTAGATGAAGACACTTGCCCGAGGGTCACAGCTATAGAGAAGCAGATGTGGGATTTGAACCCAGAGCATCTGGTTCCTCTTTGGAAGCAACCTAAGTGCCAGGGTAATGATGAAGAACGCCATGGTCATCCACAGAGCTACTAGGATGGCAGGGGTCACAAACAGTCACCTTTGCCTGTCCCATATCTGTTTCTGTTTCTTCTGGTGGCAACACCCTGATTTTCCTTTGGTAATCATGCCCTTTCACCAAGCCATGTGGTCTTGATAGGGGTGACATCTCAGTACCCAGGAGTGGCACCTGACCAACCTGATCGATCAGTGTTCCGTGCCCGAGACAAGCCAAGCCAGGCAATGAGATTACACTCAGGAATTCACTGATCTGGGAAAGAGGACACTTGTTTTGCTTCTGGACTTAGACCTGTGACCATGTAAATCGGCCAAAGGCCATGACATAGAGAGTGTTGGCCTGCAGGTGGAGCCAACACTGAGGGAATCTCATCTCCGCTGTATACAGAGACAGCTTCCTAATGACATCCTTTGAACACCTGGAACCATCTTTGCCTGAAGCTGAAGTTTCTTCAGTTCTTCAGTCATGCAAAATACATCGCCCTTTTTCTTACATGGTTTTATAATAATTGCAATTAGTACAATCCTAAAGAATTCAACAAGCACGGTTAGTATCTCCATGAAAATATGAAATACTCCAGGGAAAAGAAAACACAAATTCATTTTGGAATCTGATTACAATGACATAAGAACATACCTAAAGGCATATAAGATTAGAATAAAGTTTATACTAATATATCACATTCTTTTCCTCACCAAATGGGTTAAGTATATAGTTCCTGATGAACAAAGAAGATGGAGAATCTGCCCTTGTGGAGACCTAAGGGAGGCAGCAGAGGGCAGGACCAAGTCCTGAGTTCAGGCCCAGTTCTGCCAGTAACTGACAGAGTAGCCAAGCTGATCAAACTATTTGGGCCTTAGTTTCCCCATCTATGAAAAAAGGGGAGTCTGGCTTCCAAAGTTACCCCACCTGCTGTGCAAGATTCCAGTAGACCCTTAGTCCTGTCAAATTGTAATATTTTTTCCTGAGGTTCCAGAAACAGTCTGAAATACTGTCTGGGATCCCCAGTGGTCCTGGGGCTGATCCAGACTCAGACTGATATGTCTGATTTCTATTTGTCTCTCACTGTTTCTTTCCATAAAGTGGGATGGATGCTTTGAAATGTAAATCCACTCAGTCGTTTGTTTCATTAAAATGTATTAAGGACAAAGCTTATCAGGAATCTGATCCTGTGTCACTTGAATTCCTGTAGCACTGATGGAAGGACTGTATTTTGTCTGATTTCTCCCAGCATGAGCTGGCAGTATGGAAGATTTTATTATTATGTCCTTTTTACAGATGCGTAAACTGAGACTTACAAAGTTGAAGTAACTTGACTAGGGTCCCACCACTGCAAGGGCAAAGCTGAGACTCAAACCAAAGCAGCCTTTTTCAGGCTTTGTGCTCAGAACCATTCAGGTTGGGGAACTCCACCCAGGGGGTCGGAGTTGGGGGGAAAGCAGCACTGAACAGGGGCCATTTTAAAAAATGACCCTCAAAGACCCTAGAGAGGAGTTCATAGTGGGAAAAGAAGTCTAAGCTGAGGCCTCCTGCTCAATAAAGACCTAATGTTTTTTGGGTCAGGGATTCTTTTGCCAAGTGTCTGGTTGAGGTTGAAAACCCGACCTAGACTTTCATTTCCTGCTCTGTGGCAGATAAGATTTCCTTTTTTTTTTTTTAAGATTTTATTTATTTATATGACAGAGAGAGACAGCGAGAACAGGAACACAAGCAGGGGGAGTGGGAGAGGGAGAAGCAGGCTTCCCACTGAGCAGGGAGCCCGATGTGGGACTCGATCCCAGGACCCTGGGATCATGACCTGAGCCGAAGGCAGACGCTTAGCGACTGAGCCACCCAGGCGCCCTAGATAAGATTTCTGAAGAGCCCTCCTGCAATAAAACTTCTAGAGGCCAGAAAAATCACAACAAACACACTTTTTTAAAAATCTAAATTCAATTAACATATAATGTATTATTGGTTGTAGGGGTACAGGTCTGTGATTCATCAGTCTTATATAACACCCAGTACTCACTACAACACATACTATCCCCAATATCCATCACTTAGTTCCCCCATCCACCACCCCTCTCCCCTTCAGCAACCCTCAGTTTGTTTCCCAAGATTAAGAGTCTCTTATGGTTTGTCTCCCTCTCTGGTTTCATCTTGTTTCATTTTTTCCTCTCTTCCCCGATGATCCTCTGCCTTGTGTCTTAAATTCCACATATCAGTGAGATCATATGATACATGTCTTTCTCTGATTGACTTATTTCGCTTAGCATAATACCCTCTAGTTCCATCCATGTTGTTGCAAATGGCAAGATTTCATTTTTTGATGGCTGCATAATATTCCGTTGTACATATACACCACGTCTTCTTCATCCATTCATCTGTTGATGGACATCTAGGCTCTTTCCATAGTTTGGCTATTGTGGACGTTGCTGCTGTAAACATTGGGGTGCAGGTAACCCTTCTTTTCACTACATCTGTATCTTTGGGGTAAATACCCAGTAGTGCAATTGCTGGGTCATACAGTGGCTCTATTTTCAACTTTTTGAGGAACCTCCATACTGTTTTCCAGAGTGGCTGCACCAGCTCGCATTCCCACCAACATGTAGGAGGGTTCCCCTTTCTCTGCATCCCTGCCAACATCTGTCGTTTCCTGATTTGTTAATTTTTAGCCATTCTGACTGGTGTGAGGTGGTATCTCATTGTGGTTTTGATTTGTATTTCCCTGATGCTGAGTGATACAACAAACACACTTTTAAATGCATTACTGAAATTGTCAGAGACTAAGGGAAATGTTCAAGTGTATCCCCAGCCCTTTCTCTCCCTACCCCCATGCACCAACCTTGCCCCACAGCATCAAAAAAACCAACTAGTTGCTGATAGCAGGATGATGAACAAATGCAGAGCCTTAGGCTATCTCAGGGTCAAATGCTGATAGCAGTACCCTAGCGAGAAGGAGCAAGAGACCAGAGTTGGGTCCGTGCAACCTGGGCAACTGCGCTGAGACCTTACATAAATGGGGCCACTTGTGAGACAGTGGGTAGAAGATGACATCTGCCTTTAATGGGAGACAGGGAGCTAACCTGTCTATCTCCATCTCAGCTCTGGGCTGAAAAAAACAACTCTCTTGTACTATAGGATTTGGGAATGGAATTTAATCTACCCACATTTACAGAGTAGGGGAAAGCTATATAAATAAAGTGGCCCGAAATGATGAGAACCTTCAGTTAGGGAAGAAGTAAATATAAATTTGCCCTGGAGAAAAACAAAAAACAAAAAAACATCATCTCACGCCTGTCAGGATTCTCCCTGATTACAATCAGCCTAGTATAAGCCCCCCAAAATTGCCAGACACACGAGGAAACAAAATGTCATGGCTGAGGGCGCCTGGGTGGCTCAGTTGGTTAAGCGACTGCCTTCGGCTCAGGTCATGATCCTGGAGTCCCGGGATCGAGTCCCGCATCGGGCTACCTGCTCGGCAGGGAGTCTGCTTCTCCCTCTCCCGCTCCCCCCTCTTGTGCTCTTTCTCTCTCTCACTCTCTCTCTCAAATAAATAAATAAAATCTTTAAAAAAAAAAAAAAAATGTCATGGCTGAGAACAAGCAGAAACACCAAGCAATAGATTTTATCTCCCATAGTTTCAAATATCAGCATTATGAGATACATAATGCAAAATAATGAAGTATAAAATCTTAATTTTTTTTTATTTTTTAAAGATTTTATTTATTTGTCAGAGAGAGAGAGAGAGTGCAGGCACAAGCAGGGGTAGCAGCAGACAAAGAAGCAGGCTCCCCGATGAGCAAGGAGTCCGATGTAGGACTCGATCCCAGGACCCTGGGATCATGACCTGAGCTGAAGGCAGAAGCTTAACCGACTGAGCCACCCAGGTGTCCCAGTGTAAAATCTTTAAAGAAGTAAAAATGGAATCAAACACTGAACGATATAGAAGAGACATTCAAAAGTGACCAGATAGATTTGAAAAATCAGTGGAGGTTAAACAGTAGATTAGACATAGATGAAGAGAGAATTAGTGAGCTAAAAGATAGATGTGGACAAATAAGGAACGAAATGGAAAGGATGAAAGATAGACTCACTAGGCATAAAGAAGAGAGTAAAAAGACCTGCCATATTTTTAATTGGGTTTCTTGAATGAGAAAATGGGGAAGTGTCATAATTTCAAAATCTACAATATCTGCAAATGTCCCAGAGTTTATGAAGGATATTAGTACCTCTGATTTAATAAGTACCACATGTCTCAAGCAAGCTAAATAAAAGAAAACCTATACACAGAATAGCATCATGAAACTGCTTAACACAAAAGAAAAATGGAAAGAACAGACATATCACCTATAAAGGAACATCTTAAGTGACAACTGATTTCCCAATAGCAGCAACATAAACCAGAAAATGATGAAATAGTATCATCAACACATTGCAAAAAAAGATAACTATAAATCAAAACCTCTATTTCAGTTATTAGAGTAAAATAAAGACATTTCACAAAATCAAAAAATACAGTTTGTTGTGAACAGACATTACTAAAGGAATTTCTGAAAGTTGCATTTTTTTAGAAGTGCAATGACTCAGAAAGAAGGAAGGAAGGCCTGAAATGCAATAGGAAATGGGGAGCAAGGAAAATGGCAAACTTGGGTTAATCTAGACAAACAATAACTATAAAATCAATAACCATACTGTCTGACTCATAGGGTTAAAAAGCAGATAGAACTAAAATGCTTGACAAAAATAACATATAGAGAGTAAAATCTAAATTAAAACAGCCAACTTTAGAAAATGTACCATGTAAATCTGAGCATTTACACATTTTACTACCCACTAAAAAATAATTAACTATAGGTACCCACATCAAGGTGTATACATCTCATAATCATGAGTCGAGTTGGGGGGAAAAAGTCACAAAATATCACTTAAACTAAGTATAAAAACATGCCAAATAAAAAATTATTTGGGGATACATACTGAAATGGTAGAATTATAATGGAATATTCAGCATAGTCATGATGGGAAGGGACAAAAAGTTCTTTAAAGGTGTATTAATGTTTGTTAAATTAGATGGTAGTTACTTGCTTATTCATTTTACTGCCCTTTAAGTCATATTTATATAACACTTACTTTTACATATGTGAAATCGTTTGTTTTTAAAAAGTAATAATAATAAAGTAATCTAAATCCTTATTGTTGTAGATGCCAACTGCCCAGGCGGGATGCTCTGCACTGGGGACAGTGGCTGAGGGAATGGAAGCTGAATGAGTTGCCCCTTAGGAGCCCACTGCAGGGAACCTGAGGACCATGAATGCTCTGAACCATCCAGGAACATGACCATCCCAGCGAACAAATGTCCGTGAGGCCATGCAGGTCATAAACTCAGCAGTGACCCCAAAATATCACGGTCAGAAGCACCAGTGCTGGTGGACAGAGCCGACTTTCCAAGTCTCTCACATCTCAAGGTTTGGAAGCAAAAACCCTGAGAAAACCCCCAAGGTTCTTGTGTAATGTAAGGGTAGTGGGCGGGGGGGAGCCTAACTAATAAGGGCATTTAGGGACCCATGGGTTAACTGGAAGAAAATGAAGGCTTTGTGTGCCAAGCTGGTGCAGGCAGATGACTCTAGCCAGGTGCATTTGAGGTAGGGCTGGCTCTCTCCAGCACCTCTGCGTGGGCTCGGGCAGCAGGTGCAGCACGGCCGACCTTTCTTGGCTCCTCCTTGGCTGGGAAGGGCCACGTCGGGAAATGAGGGGTTAGGGCAGGCGGATAATTCACAGCTAACAGAGGTTCCTCCTTTTTGCAATATCCAAATTGGAGCCATAAAATCTTCTTCGCGGGAAAAAAAAAAAAAAGGACAAATTCCTATTCTTCGGAGAATGGCCTGAAGCTGATAATTTTAGCATTACGTATATATTCCCTTTTTAGGGCCTGAACAAATCCTACAAAATCAGGGATTTATTATTTTAATTGTAGTTGCTCTGGCTCACACTTTAGTGTTTGGCCTTTGTTGCAACCCATCCCGCACAGAAAGCGTCTGCCATTTTTGCCTTCCAGAAGGATGAAGAGTCTCACAGGGACTTCTGAAATGCTAGTGCTCTGTACCAGGGGTGGTGAGGTGCAGGACATAAGCAGAGCATGTGAGCCATCACCAGTTTGGATTCCTCTCTGCTGCCTGTATCACCACCCAAAACAGAATCAGTCTCAGGCTTGCTGAATCTTAGGTCAGTTCTTTCCAAGGTGGCTTGAGTGTGGGCTTGGAGAAGAAAACATAACTCCGTTCTTACAATCAGATTGATATTTATCAGGGTGTGGTCATGGCTAAAGGCAAAATGTTAGAGCCCCTGTCATTCAGCATAGAGCATGAACTCCATTTATTTTTCCAAGAACAGGGTTAAAATCTCTCACCCAAAATAACCAAATTATATGAGACTTTTAATAAAGTTTGCTTGCTTCATCCTGATAAGACATGATTTATTCCACTCTATTTTCTAATTGTAAAATCCAGTGAAAGTGAACCTTGCAAATTACCACTTTAAACAATATAAAATGATCACTCTTTTTAAGAAGTATGCACTAAAAATCTTACTTCTCTGCTTTGAATATGGTGATGCACTTAAATACAGTATTTGCTAATGGTTTTCTTCTTCCTTGAATCATGGCCAAGAAGAATTTTTTTTTCCCAGAAAGTTTTATTTTCTTCTTCAGATTTAGGTGAGAAAGTGCTCACCTGGGGAAGTAAATCACAGGGATAAAAGGTGCAGCCCAGGGAATAGAGAACATGGTATTGTAATAGCGAGGTGCGGTAACATGGTCGCTACACAGCACGACATAGAGAGTTGTGGAATCACTATGCTGTACATCTGAAACTAATGTAACATGGTGTGTCAGCTGTACTTCAAAAAAAGTAGGAAAAAAGGAAAGTGCTCACCATCTCTGTGCACCAAGAACCCAGGTCTTTCAATGGAGCCTTGAAAAAGTGGCAGTGGATGAACTCAGCAAGCAGGGCTACTTCATCGCTGTTTCTGATCCGTATGCTGTGGCTTTTGAGCTGAAGGTCACAAGGAAAGATATTGCTGGTGAGCTACTAGATCAAAGGTTTCCTTTTTTTCTTCATAGGAAATCAACTATGACCATATATTGAATGCCAACATAAGGACCAGGAATGGGGTTTAGGGGAAGGAACTAATGGTACCCCCTTAACATGTCAAAGTTACCAACAGACACCCATAGTCCGAGGGCGGACAAATGAGCCTTTTGAGCCACTGCCCAAGAGATAACCAGATGAGCTTACGAGCCTGAGAAGTTAGTCAACATTACTAGACTCTACGAGTCCCATTTGGCCCCAAAATTTGTATTGGTTTTTGCTTTTCTCAAAGAGTCTTTCAATGTCTAGTATAGATATCTAAATAGAATAAGTGTACAAAATATTTTTGATTGATTACTACAACATTATCTGATATCACTAGATAATAAGTCGTAAGTTACCAAAAATAATTATACTGAGAGGTTTTCTCATAAATATGCTCTTATACACCATCATTCTTTCCCTCTCTTTTCCACCCAAACAATAGTAGGCTGAGAGACAGAGAGAGAGGTGGCAAGTAAAGTTTAAAAACAATTAGGACACCAGGACAGATGCTAATTTTTCTTCCCTCAAGACAAATCAGTATTTAAAAACTTTTTTTTAAAGCTTTATTTATTGCAGAGAGAGAGCACGAACAGGGGAAAGGGCAGAGGGAGAGGGAGAGAGAATCTCAAGCAGACTCCATGCTGAGCATGGAGCCGATGCAGGCCTCAGGCTCACAACCCGGAGATCGTGACCTGAGCTGAAACCAAGAGTCGGTTGCACCACCCAGGTGCCCCAGTATTTGAAAACTCTTACATACACTGTAGCTTAGTGGTTTGATCTCCAACACTGTACAGATTTGTGTCTGAGTCCCAGTTCTGCCACTAACCCTGACATCAGGCAAGTCACCTATCTTCTCAGTGCCTCAGTTTCTCCATCCGTAAGACATAGATCACAGTAAGCTAATGGGGGTTATGCATATGATTTCAAAAATGTTTTTATGCCAGAGGCATTTAGTGTAGTATGCTCTCTGACGTGTAGTATGCTCGCTCGGGTTCAGGGTAGATAACTTACTAACTTTGGAGCCCACATGCATGTTCAGGGAACAAATCAAAGTAGTCCTCCTTTCAGTCATGGTGACACTCCAGTTCTCTAGTCTACAGGGAGGCAGTTCTGTGGACGCTTCTCGTAACATCATGGGTCCTAGCCATCCTTGCTTTCCTCCCATTACTGGCGCCTGGGTTCAGGTCCTTATCACCTCTCATCTGGAATATCCCTCCTGGGACAGATGCACAAGTCATTCATATTTAAGTGTTCTCAGCCTCTTTTCCATAAAGGCTCTCATCTTTATCCCCAGAGCTTTATACCAGCCTCCAAGCAGAGCAGACTGCCAGGTGAGTGCCCAGGCTTGTGAGGTGCCAAGAGAGGAAATGGGAAGAAGGGGATAGGCCCCAGGGGCCGAGGGTGGGAAGAGCTGGCTTTGGAGTATGAGCAACTCCACAGTGGAGTCAAAAACTACTCACACAGTGTCTGTGAAGCTCCAAATACTATTCTAAAAACTACGGATGCAAGAATAAGCAAGATAGAATCCCTGCTCTCCAGGCGCTCACCTTAGGGAGTGTGGATTGCTGAAGAGAAAGAACTGCCAAGTTGTGTTGCTATTCCCTTTAGCAGTTTTGGAAGCACAAGGAAAGACTGGAATTGCTTTTTATTGTTGTTTCTTAGAATATGAGACCCTCAGGTTTCATAAGGCTGGGCCACATGCTGCCCTGGAATTTTTTATTATATAGTCATCTCTGAACTGGTTGCCAGACCTCCCACCTTGCCCTTTTCTACATTGCTACCCAAGGATGTCTCTAAAACACAAATCTGATCATGCTCTAAGTTAACCTTCCAGCTTAAACGCCTTTCGTTGTTGCCCTTTGCTTCCAGAAGAAAGTGCAAGACTTTATTGATAGAGCCCTACCGACCCCTGGTCTGCTTTCTTGTCACAGCTCCCTACCCATCCCGTGGCTGCCACAAACTCAGGCAGAGCCCAGCCCTGGCACACACAGACCTCACACTCCAGCAGAGTGTTCTCAACACAAACGCTTTGCCCACAGTGATCTTGTCCCTGCCATCTCTTGGACTCTCCTCTCTGGAAAAGCGTAGGCATCCTTCAAAATTCCATTCAAGAACGCCCTGTCTGGGAAGTCTTCCTGACCCACCCTAAGTGGAGCTAATCTCTCCACCCTCCCAGACTTACTGTACTACTTAAATACACATATTATTGCCTTGGGTTTTGATTATTAATTCTGAATGATTCTGGCTGAAATCTCAGTTTTCCAGGGTTGATTAGACAGATATAACTGGTTGAGCAGGTAGCATCTTTTTTCCCCACATTGTTCCATATATTTTGGTTCCTTTTATCCATTTGTTCCCCCTCACACACTGTGCACCTCATGAAAATGGGAACCAGGATTGGAAACCCCATGGTGCCCAGCGCATACTAGAACTCCAAAGAATGAATGCATGTAGAATCAAAAAGAGAGGAATATTTCTAAACCTGTCTGCTGGGGATGATCTCTGATTTGCATGAGCTGCCGGCTGAGCTCGGGAGTGAGAAGACCTAGGTGTGGCATATTTCTCCCCAAGATCTCTCTGCAGCCCCAGAGTCTTCAAGTATGAGTTGAAGCAGATGGAGGCTATAAGAAGAGGTCTCTGGTCAGAGATATGATTGAGGAGCAAGAGAAGATTCAGGAAGCCAATTCTGGTGATATTTCAAGTTTGTTTTTTCTCCTATTTAATATGTTTAATATTTCTTTTTTTTTTAAAGATTTTATTTATTAGAGAGAGAGAGAGAGCACAAGCAGGGGAAGCAACAGGCAGAGGGAGAGAGAGAAGCAGACTCCCTGCTGAACAGAGAACCCGACGCGGGACTCGATCCCAAGGACCCTGGGATCATGACCCGAGCCAAAGGCAGACGCTTAACTGACTGAGCCACCCAGGCGCCCCCTAATATGTTTAATAGTTCTTAATATCGCATAAGCCGGGTATCTTCAGAATGCAGTGTGGTGTAAGTGCCACACACAGACTTAGCAAAGGGCACCAGGGAATGGCACTCACATCACACATCTGACTGCTGCAGCCAGAACTGCACGGAGCACAAATTGTAAATGCCGAGGCTCCAGGCTCGGTATGGCTCGAGGGCCCTTTGTCCCGGGTGGTGGCTCCAGGACCTTCTCCTCATGTCATCCCTGCTCCTTCTGTGGGCCAGGCTGCCGGCCAGCTTGGACCTGCCATTGCCAAGACGAGATTATCAAGGTCACTTAGGTTCACAACAAGCAATCCACCTGACAAGTCTGGAGAATTGAAGGAAAATCCTCATTGTCTTTGTTTACGCTGATGATTGTCACATGCTCTTCTTTTGTTTGGTTTTAACATGGTTCACAAATTGATCGGGGGTCTGAGTGAGTCAACACTTTCCCAAAGTATTGATTCTAATCACATGGCTTGGCCGGTTCCGAGTGGTGATGCCGCTAACTGGTACCGCAGGGTCCTCAAGCACTGTGTGCCTATGTCTGCAGAAAGTGATTGGGGCTCCCAAGACCCTCTGGATCCACACTGACACAGAGTGAAGCTCCTAGACCTGACCATTTGATGCTCCCAAGTACTGTGGTCGCGACTGGAGCGGGCAGAGACAGCAGGCTGTGCGTTTGCTTCCCTCTGGTGTCAGGTCCTAGAGTGAGCCTCTGGACTCTGTCCTCTTACACTGGATGCATGGGTGCCTTCCAGCTTCACTCCCAGACTGTTCCTGGACACCTGGCCCAGAAGGTAAGCTCATTTTTTCGTTGAACACTGACCATAACCAGGCTAAAGTTTATAGAATGCTTACTCGGTGTTGCTCACTGGGCAACAGACTTTATAGAAGTGTGTCATTTAATCCGCACAACAAGTAGGTACCATTAGTAGTATTCCTGTAGAAGGTGGGGGGTGGGGGATCCATGCTGGAGAGAAAGGAAACGGCCTAGTTAATGAGTTTCGGAGCTGGGATCACAGCCCAGATCTGCTGCCAAAGAGTGCAGGCTCCTAACCTCTGTGCCGCACGGCCTTCCTCACTGCAGATGAACTCTGAGATATGTTCAGATCCATGGCCCTCACCCACAAACAGAGGTGTGCCTGGCCTGCTCCCAGGATCAAAGCTGTAGGCTGGGCAGTGTGAACACTTAGGTGGAGGCCTCTGTGGGCATACAAAAAAGTCTCATACAAGTATATAAACACAGTATAGGAACATTGCCTTTAGCATGGGTCAAAACCATAACACTTTAGAACCTTACTCAGATCAAGTCCAGGATGGTCAGCAACATACTATTCCAGGAATAGAAAAGGGAAAGACAGTTTTGTACTCTGTCATGGGCTCTCCCTTCACTGGACCCTTGATTTGTCCTGTGCTTGAGCAGAGAACGGACCTTACAGAGCCAGTGCCCAGCATAACTACCCACAGTCGTCCTTGAACACCATATAAAGAGGCTTTTGCAAGGGGATCGCATTACTATGACCACATAGGACATGGCCCCCATAGGACAGGAGGAGGAAAATAGCCCAATTTATGTTAAACCTGTCTGATCTGCTTGGTGAAAGAGGTTGGCTGGATTGATTCTGAGTAATTATCAGTTCATGTTTAGATAGAATAAAGATGAGCTGTGTCCAGGGTTTCCCACCAAACTCAAGGGTTCATTTCTGTTTGGCTCACTGTGTCTCTTTGGTGTTGCCATGGCCGGGGCCCTCGGTGCTGGTTCAGCGCACCAGCTGTCCTCAAGGGCTGGTTGGACAGGATGCTTGTGAAAGATTTTCTTTCGAGCTACCAAAATGCTGTGAATCTGGCTTCCTTCAGGTTTGTGCTCAGGAATACTTGGGTTAGAAGTTCCATGAAAATTTAGATTTCCTAAAGTTTTTTTTTTCATCTTATCAAGTTAAACCTCCAATCTATTAGATATGTTTATTTTTTATTCCATAAATGTTTATCAAGCAGTTATGTGCAATGCCGTACCTTAAGAGCCTACAGATGGGGACAACACAGGCCACATTCTAAATGAATTGTTAAACTAGAGGGGCACAGACTCGTACACAAAGAACTATGACACGTGGCAGGGAATGTCACATTTGTCTCTGTCCTTGGAGGACACTGATTTGGATTTGCCCTCCAGGGTTGTTATAAAGCCTATTGGATGTCACTTCTGCTCTTCACCCAATTATTACTTTTTCCGAGGATAAATTAGCCCTCTGTTGATTCATCACGAAAGGAGCAGCAGAGATGTCCACCCAAGCAGGACCCGGGGGAGACTAGCGTCACTCCCTGTGATCCCTGCAGGGATTTAAGCCCTGGGATTCTCTCGTACGGCTGTGAGTCCCTGCATCTGACCTTCCTCCACTTCCTGCCCCACCTGCCGCAGCAAAGTGGCAGCCACTGGGCCCTTAATGATCAATCATTAGTTAGTAAGAGCTGATTGAGGAGGTGCCTGGGTGGCTCAGTCGTTAAGCATCTGCCTTCAGCTCAGGTCAGGATCCCAGGGTCCTGGGATCGAGCCCCGCATCGGGCTCCCTGCTTGGTGGGGAGCCTGCTTCTCCCTCTCCCACTCCCCCTGCTTGTGTTCCTGCTCTCGCTATCTCTGTCAAATAAATAAAATCTTAAAAAAAAAAAAAAAGAGCTGATTGTGAACAGAGAGAGAAAACCAGGCTTGGGGGATGATAGGCTGTCTTGCCCTAATTGTTCTCTCTCTGGCTGTGTGAAAAAGCTTGATGCTCGCTGAACCGTGCCTCCTAACGAGGCCCCCCGAGAGCTGACTCACTGAATCCTTTTGGATGGAGTCGAAGGCAAACCTTCTGCACTCTGCTTTCCGCTGTGTGGATGAAGTTGCGACGCAGGTGGTGGATACCAAGGAGAGTCCGGTGTCTCAGGGTGTCTAAAGCAAAGTGCACTTATCCTAGAATTGCTTTCATGAAGGATGGTCTTACAGAACACAGGGCAGAAGAGAGGCGTTCTTTGTCAGCGCAGAACGTGCCTGCTTAGAAAGGAGGTGGGTTAAGGGTTCTACGGACTGAAACTCATGCAGAGTGAGGGCGCTTTAGGCTCTTCACCACAGGAACTGGCTTCTCTCCTTACTAATGCTGACACCAGGATTTGTCCCTGTCACAATCAGAAATGAAAACTGCCTTACAGGAAAATTGCTTTACAGAAATCAAAATTGCTTACTTACTTTGCTTACTTACACAGTTGTTTACTTACAAAGTTGCTTACATTACTTACAGAAATCAAAATTGCCTTATTTACAGGTGCGTTACTTACAGGAAAAATTGTATATCCAGCATGTTTTGACCTTACACTGAGGGGGAGTTTGTTTTTAGCTAACTGCCAATCCTTCTGGAAAGGCTTTGGGGTGTTTCTCAGAGGACTTGTGAGGGGGCAGCTTCTAACCAGTTCTTCTCTTGTCTTTTCTTTCTTTTTTTTTAGATTTTATTTATTTATTTATTTTAGAGAGAGTGCAAGCAGGGGGAGGGTCAGTGGGAGAAGGAGGGAGAGAATCTGAAGCAGGCTTCCCGCTGAGCACAGAGCCTGATGCGGGGCTTGATCTCAGGACCCTGAGATCATGACCTGAGCGAAACCAAGAGTCCGATGCTTAACCCCCCGGGCGCCCCCTCAGCAGTTATTTTCGGACTGACTTCAGCATTGTGTGCCGCTCTTCCGTGGAGCTGAGGTCTTCCCACCTCAGAGGAGTGTTGCTCCCGAGGTTGCGTGCGTCAAAGGAAGGCAAGCGGCGGTAGCACTGGGGGCCCGGAGGCTGGCAGGCTCGGGGGAGGAAGAGCCCACCCACTGCCCACCTCCTTGGGACTTCGGAAAGTAACACGCAGCCCACTCAGCCCACTGAAGTCAGATGGGACTGTAGTTAAATAAAACTTACAGAAAAGTTGGCTGAATAGACTTAATGTGCCCATCATCAAGTTATTACCTCTCGGCCCCAAATGCCACCTCTCATATTTGCTGCAGGATGAACCTAAGTCCCTTAAGCATTTCTCCTCTGGAGCAAGCGTGATGTTAAGCTTCCTTGGTGGAGGGCTCTGGCCAGGACAGAGGAAGAGGCTCTGAGGTGCTTTATCGTGAGGGCCGCAGCCCATGGTGTGGCGTCAGGACCCCTGCGTAGCGGGCCCAGCCACAGACCAGACACACTGCCAACCTGCAGCCTTGGCCGGGCAGACCCCGAGCACAGTCCCCTCTGCAAGGAAAGCAGAGGCCCCTTTTGCAGATGCTGCCCATTTGCCTGCACCCCCAGGATGGCCTGTTGCTCTCCCAGCAACTCCAGTTCAGCTCCAGCGAGAGCAAAGCAGTGAATTTCTTTGCCATGTGGGGACTGAGCCATACTTTCCCCAACAGGTCTGAACCCAAGCACTATGTGTCTCTCTGTGGCACTCTCTCCCAGCCCAAAGGAACCTTACAGAGTTGTCTTCGATCTTATGTTCACTCTTTTATCAGAGTTCACAATTCTTTGTATTAAGCTCCTGTTTGCCCTACTGTGTGCTCTCTATCTCCTGATTAGACCCAGATGCTATATTTAATAATGTGCATAAAGGTTTCATAATAAGTAAGTAACCCAAATGGTAAATAGCTCTCATGAATTGGTATGTTTAATATTTTACAAAATCAAGTCTTTCTAAGTCTTCAAAAGCTACTCTGAAGATACCTGGATTCAAATCCCTGTGATACAATTTGTGCTTTTATGGAACGTATTCTCCACTTACGATTATTATTAATCATAGAGCTGTATTTTCTTCTTCTTCTTCTTTTTTTTTGAAATCAAACCTAGTATATTTTCCGACCACAATGGTACAGAAGTAAAGATCAACAATAAAACAAAGCTGGAAAAACTATGATGTAAATATTTAATGTGTAAATATTAAACAACACACTACTGCACAAGCAATGGGCCAAATAAGAAATCAAACAGCAAATCAAAATATGTCTCAGAACAAAAGAAAAGAAAACACACTATTCCAAAATCTTTGGGAGGCAGCAAAAGCAGATGTTATAGTGAAATTTATGCTATCAATGCTTGTATTAAGAAAAAAATTTCAAATAAACAACTTAACATGACACCACAAGAACTAGAAAAAGAAGAAACTTAGCTGAAATTTAGTAGAAGAAGAAAATGACAAAAATCAGAAATAAATAAAATAGAGAACAGAATAAACAATGACCTAGCACTGAAAGTAATGACTAGTTTTTCCCAAAAAATAAAATTGGCAATGCTTTAACTAAACTAAGAAAAAAAAGAGAGAAGACTCAAAAACCAAAATAAGAAATGGAAAACAATACAACAGATACCACAGAAATATAAACAATTATATACTAACAATTCAGATAACTTAGGGAAAAAACCCAGATAATCCTAAAAACAAAGTTACCAAGTTTAAATCATAGACCTGGAATCCAAGAAATAGGAAAGCTTCTTAGACCAATAACAAACAATTCAATAACAAAGTTGAATTAGGAATCAAAAATCTCCCAGCACAGAAAAGCCCAGGACCTCATGGTTTCAATGGTGAATTCTACCACACTGAAAAAAATAATTAACGATAATCTTTATCAAAATCTTACAGATAACGGAATAGAGAGAACTCATTCAAAATCATTCCATGAGGCCAGTACTACCCTGATACCAAAGCAGGATAAAAACAATACAAGAACAAAAACAAAAATGTCCAGTTTGTCTAAGTATTGCCACTGCAACTTTCTTTTGACATCCATTTGCATTATAAATGTTTCTCCACCCCCTCACTTTCAATCTGCCACTGTCTTTAGGTCTGAAATGAGTCTGTTGTAGGCTATATTTTCTTCTATTACTGTTTTTTTCTTTCAGGAAGTAATGGGACAATTTATGAAGAAAATATTCATTACAGTTAATATTTTAACTTCATTCTTGAGAATTTATCCTAAGAAATTATTTTAAAAATCACTAAGTTATAGATTTTTTAAATGAAAAGAATCATAAATATGGGTTTGATTAAGCAAATTATGTTGTATCACTTTGATGTAACATTATACACTTAACAGAAAAATTATGTGTTGTTATGCACAACCTATAAAACCTGGTCATGGAAAGTGTTGCACACAAGAAATACGTAAACTAGGACTACATAATTGTCAAGAGCTGTGCAGGTTCTAGGATTTTACCCTACTTACAAGCTAACAAGTTAGTCTATTACATCCTATTTCGTGGATGCTGACAGAAGACATGAGACTTCTGGACCAGAGACAAAGGACTTCATTCATTACTCATAGCAAAAGCAGCAGGTAGAGCTTATTATATTATACTGTGTTGGTTCCCCACGCCACCCAAGTCCCATGAAGGCAATGCAAAAGACCCTTCATGGATGCCTTCACAACCAGAGGATTGCAATTTGGGAAAGGAAAACTGAGCTTGGGGGATTCACTGCTTTTACAGAAAGCAGAAACAAGCTTGCTCTTTCCTGGGGAGAGATATTAACTCATCCATTGAGGCTGCCCACTGCAAATATAACCCTGAGAAATAGCTCAGACAAAGAGCATTCAAGCATTCTTGGCATACTTGGCAGAAACCTGCAAGGAGCTCAACCTTTGATGGACTGCCTTTCCCGACAACAAGGTATAAACTAGGCATAAGCCATGAAGACTGAAAAAGGCATGAAAAAATAAATATAATTTTGTTAGTGTGGTAATATTTTCTTTAGGATTGTTCTGTGCTCTTGTCATCTACATATATATGTATATATACATGTATATATTCACATACAAACATTGGGCAGAAAATGCAGTCCAATATCAGTTTTCAGAAAACTAAGGAAGATAATTCTCCTCTCTTCCTGCTGCTACTATCTCTGTTTCTTTCCTTTGTCAGAGATGCCTCCCAAATTCTCCCTGTCCTTCCCACAAATCATAAGGACTGTCGAGGGGGCTCTTACGTCCATCAGGCATCACTTATCTGTGAATAATGATCATTTGTACTTTCTTTTTTAATTTTTTTTCTTTTTTTTCTTTTTTTTTTTTTTTTTGTATTTAGGGACACCTCCTATACAGTAGATGGGCACCCTTATCTTGTTACTGATCTTAATGTGAAAGCTTTTAAGGACTCACTATTAGTATGATGAATAGTTATTGAATTTATCAAATATTTGTATGCATATATTGAGATAATCATGTTTTTAATTTTTATCTGTTGATAGTAAATGTTAGTGATTGCTTTCCTAGTTTTAAACTAACGTTGCATTCCTGGAAAACTTCCTTTGGCCACTATGTATTATCTTTCTTACATCTTGATGAATTCTGTTTGCTAGTAGTTGGTTTTAAAGTTTTACCTTTATGTTGATGAGTTAGATTAGCCTATAATTTTCTTTCTCCTCCTGTCTGTATCAGATTTTCATATGAGCTTAATCTCAAAAAAGTGAGTTGGGGAGTGAAGCCCCTTCTCTACACTATGTATTAACTTGATTAAGAATGAAATCATTTGCTCTTTGAATGAAATCATTTGCTTGGTAAAACTCTCCAGTAAAACAATCTGGACATGAAATTTTGTTTGGTTTTGTGGTTCTGGATTAGATAAAATAAGTGCAACCCACCCCATCTCTCCCACTGAATGTAGCATAAAGCCTGGAAAAATGCTTAAAACAACTATTACAAGAGTCTAAAAAGTAAATAGTAGCAGGTGGGATGGGGAAGACCAGAATTCATAGTACTACCAACCTGACAGTGATTTTGCCCTTTTCTCTCCCCTTCAGTATCCCTCAGCCTGAACTCAACATAGCCTAAAATTCTGAAGTAGGCATAGGTTGAAGACAGAAACATCTCCACGAGGAGCCCTTTATTTCTGACTTGACTGGAAGGAATGGGAATCGTTAATGTTCAGGGAAAGTGTGAAATCCCCCATTTTTTCTTTTCTTTTTTCTCTGACAATCCAGCCTACAAGCAATCCTGCAATGGTGACAAAAGGAGCCTGCAACTGCCAAAACCCTGAAGAAATAAAGCATCCCTGTCCAATCAGCGGCACTGTGGTCCCAAGAAGTTGGGGCCAAATCCTGTTGCTTTCTTTTTCTCTCTCTTCTCCTATTTCTTGGCTCCAGACAGGGGTGCACTTGGAGAAGCGTGTGGCAGAATGGGGCAATTAAAGCCCCAGCTTCCTGTCTGCAGACTGGAAATAGAAGTCCCATAGAAACAGAAAGTACTGGGGAGATCCTGGAGAGGCAGAGGGAAGCACAGGGAAACCATGCCATAATGTTGTGTTTGAACTCCTAAGCTCACCTTTAAGTGGCAGACATGTGGATCTGATCCCAACCAGCATACTAAATACTTTGGGAAATGAACTAAGATAGACTACTACTCAGATCACGGACTGGCCCCTGGGTGGCATACACATGAAACAGATCCAAACAGCACTGCAAAGGATTTGAGAACTGAAACAACATAGGAACCACAGCCCACTGAAAGCATATTGAAACTAGTGGCCTGAACCTAACTGTATTGATTATCTGCTAAAACAAAAATAATAACATTCTTTGTGAAATTTAAATAAGACCCAGAATTTCATAGCATAATCTTCAAAGTTGCCAGAGTACAACCCAAAATTACTTGGTATTCAAAGAACCAGAAAAATCTCAACTTGCATGGGAAAAGAAAATCAAGAGATGTTAACACCAAGATGACACAGATGTCAGATGATCTGACAAAGACTTTACAGAAGCTGTTATAAAACTGCTCCAGCGATCAATCACAGATACTCTAGAAACCAAAAGAAAAGTAAAAAGTCTCAGTAAATAAATGGTAGATATAAAAAGAACCAAATGGGTATTTTAGAACTGAAAAATACAATAACCAAAATACTATCTCAGTAGCAGACTGGGAAGACAAGGAGAAAAGTCAGTGACTTTGAAGATAGATCAATAGAGAGTATCCAATCTGAATAACAGAGGGAAAAAATGATTTGATTTGATTTGATTTTTTAAAAAGATTTAATTTATTCATTTGACAGAGAGAGACATAGCGAGAGTGGGAAAGGGAGAAGCAGGCTTCCCACCGAGTAGGGCGCCCGATGCGGGACTCGATCCCAGGACCCTGGGATCATGACCTGAGCCGAAGGCAGATGCTTAACGACTGAGCCACCCAGGCGCCCTGAAAAAAATGATTAAAAAAAATATATAGCCTCAAGGACATAACCTGTGGCACAATAATGAAAAGTCTAAGATTGGCGTCATTGGAGTCCAGAAGAAGAGGAGAATGAGTACACTGCTAAAAAATATTTGAAGAAAAAATGACAGAAACTTCCCCAATTTAGTGAAAGATATAATGCAACTAATTCAAACCCGAACAGCATAAACTGCAATTCATAATCACACTATTGAAAACTAAAGACTAAAAAAAAAAAAAAACAAACAAACTTGAAAGCAGCCAAAGGAAAAAATGTATTACGTATAGGGGAACAACATTTCAAATGACTGCAGATTTTTGATCAGAAACCATTTACCTCAGTAATAGAACTAGAGATTGAAAATTAGCAAGGAGATGAAATAACTGAAAAAATATCATCAGTCAACTGGATCTAATATACACATATAACACTCCATCCAACAACATCAGATTACACATTCTTTTCAAGTATACATGGGACATTAACTAAAATAGACCATATCCTGAGTCATAAGAAGTTTGAAATAAATCATACCAAATATATTCTCTGAACATAATGGAATTAAACTAGAAATCAATAGAGGAAAGATAAAAAATCACTAGACACTTGAAAATTAAGCAACACACTTATAAATGATCCATGGGTCAAAGAGGAAGTCTTGAGAGAAATTAGAAACTATTTTGAATTGAGTGAAAATGAAAATCCAACATATAAAAATGTTTGTGATTCAGGTAAAGAAGTGCTTAGAAGGAAATTTTTAGCATTCAATTCTTATATTAAACATAAAGAAAAGTTTTGAATCAATCTAAGCTTCCATCTTAAGAAATAAAAAAAGTAGAGCAAAATACACCCAACAGAGCAGAGGGAAGGAAATAATAAAGATAGGAGTAGAAATCTATGAAACTGAAAACAGAAAACAATGAAAAAAATTACTTAAATCAAAGCTGGTCCTCAAATATCAATAAAATTGATAAATCTTAGACTGATGAATCAGAAAAGGAGAAGACAAATTATTGATGTAATTATTAAAGAGGGGATATCACTACAAACCTGTAGACATTAAAAACTAATAAGCCAATGACATACTGTAAGCATCTCTATATACATAAACTTTAGATGAAATGGACCAATTCTTTGAAAATACAAACTACTAAATTGTGCCCAAACTGAAATAGACAACTTGAATAAAATCGAATTTATAGTTAAAAGCCTTCTGAAAAAGAAATCCCTAAGCCCATGTGGTTTTACTAGTAAGTTCTACCAAACATCTATATGATAAAAAATATCAATTCTACACAATCCTTTCCAGAAAATAGAATAGGGAGCATTTCCCAACTTATTTTATGAAGCTAGTACTATCGTGATAGCAAAAACAAAGACCGTATAAAAAAAGAAAATCTTAAACCACTGTATCTATAGACCACTATACCACTACATGTTTTTGTAACATAAATGCAAAAGTCCTCAACAAAAAATTAACAACTCATAGAATAAAAAAGACAAGAAATAACAAGTGTTGCAAGGATGTGGAGAAAAAGGAACCCTCACCCACTGTTAGCGGGAATGTAAATTGGTGCAGCCTCTGTGGAAAACAGTATGGAGGTTCCTCAAAAACTTAAAAATAGAAATACCATATGATTTCCAGTAATTCTGCTACTAGGTATTTAGCCAAAGAAAACAAAAACACTGGGTGCCTGGGTGGCCCAGTCAGTTGAGTGTCCAACTCTTAATTTTGGCTCAGGTCATGATCTCAGGGTTGTGAGATTGAATCTTGTGTCAGGCTCTGCACTGAGTGTGGAGCCTGCTTAAGATTCTCTCTCTCCCTCTCCCTTTGCCCCTCCCCTGCTCTTGCTCTCTCTCTCTCTAAAAAAGAAAAAGAAAACAAAAACACGAATTTGAAATGGTATATGCACCTCTAGTTTATTGCAGCATTATATATGATAGCCAAGATATGGAAGCAATCTAAGTGTTCATCCATAGATAAATGGATAAAGAAGATGTGGTATATGGATATCGATATAATGGAATATTACTCAGTCATAAGAAAGAATAAGATCTTGCCATTTGTGACAACATGGATGACCTAGAGAGTACTATGCTAAGTGAAATGTCAGATGGAGAAAGACAAATAACCATATGATTTCACTTACATGTGGAATCTAAAAAATAAAACAAGTAAAAAAAAAGCAGAAACAGATTTATAAATACAGGGAACAAACTGATGGTTACCAGAGGGGAGGAGTTGGGTGGGGTGGTCAAAATGCATGAAGGGGAGTGGGAATTACAGGCTTCCACTTATAGAATGAATAAGTCATAAGGATGAAATGTACAGCACAGGGAATGCAGTCAATAGTATTGTAAGAGCATTGTATGGTGATAGATGGTAACTATACTTGTGGTTAGCATAGCATAACATATAGAGTTGTGGAATCACTATGTTGTACACATGAAACTAATGTAACATTGTGTGTCTGCTATACTTCAATTTCAAAAAATCAAAATATTAGCAACTCAGATCCAGTAAAGTATAAATAACATGACAAAGTGGGGTTTATCCTAGGCATGCAAGTCTGGTTTAATATTTGAATATCAATGAATGTAATCCATAATACATTAATGAAGAAAAACATATGATCATATTTATTGACACAGAGACAAAATTTAATGTCTATTCACAAAACAAAAAACAAAAAGCAAAAAACCCCATAAACCTCTCAGCAAGCTTGGAATAGAAAGAAATGGTTTCAATCTGATAAAGAGCATCTAGAAACCTATAGCAAGCCTTATACTTTCCCCATGAAATCAGGAATAAGGCAAGGATATCCACTCTCACTACTATTCAGCATCATACTGGAAGACCTAGTCAGTGCAATAAGACAAGAAAAAAAAGCTATACACATTGGAAAGGAAGAAATAAACCTGTCCCTATTTACAGGTTATATGATTGTCTAAATGAAATATTTCAATGATCCTACCAAAAACATCCTCTAAAACTAATAAGAGTTTGGCAAAGTCACAAGATCAACAAGCAAAGACAAATTGTATTTTTATATACCAGCAATGTACAATTGTAAACCAAAATTAAAATAAAATTTATGATAGATACAAAAATGGAGTAATCTCACAAAACATGTATGCAATCTCTGTTACAAACTACAAATGGCTGGTAAAAAGTTAAAATGGTTCTAAATAAATAGAGAAACACACCATACTCACAAATTAGGAGAATCAATATTGTAAAGATGTCAATTATTCCCAAATTTATACGTATGCTTAGTACAATTCCAATCAAAATCTCCAAAAAATTTTGGTAGGTAGAGACAAGTTAATTCTAAAATTTCTAGAGAAAAGTAAAGAAGCTAGAATAGTTAAAATTTTTGAATAAGCATACAGTTGGACCCATACTATCCAATTTTAAGACATATTCTAATGTTACAGTAATAAAGTGTGGTATAGCAAAGGAATACATATAAGATCAGTGAAAGAGGAGAGAGAGGAATAGACTCACACAAGTACAGCTAACTGAGTTTTTTTTTTTTTGGCTTTTAAAAATTAATAGACTACAGGTTAGATTTATAGAAAAGCTGAACAGATAGTACAGAGTTTCCATATACTCCATGGACACAGTTTCCCCTATTATTATCTTACATTAGTACGGTACATTTGTTATAATTAATGAACCAATACTGATACATTGTTATTAACTAAAGTCCATACTTTATTCAGATTACCTTGGTTTTTATCTAATATTCTCTTTTCTGTTCCAGGATCCCATCTACAATATCATGTTACATTTAGTTGTCACATCTTCATAGGCTCCTCTTATCTGTGATAGTTTCTCAGATTCTAATTTTTAATGACCTTGGCAGTTTTGAAGAATACTGGTCAGGTACATTGTAGGATGTCCCTCTAATGGAACGTGCCTGATTTTTTAAATATTGTTTAGGGGTGCCTGGATGGTTCAGTCAATTTAGGGTCTGACTCTTGGTTTCAGGTCAGGTCATGATCTCAGGGTCATGATATTGAGCCCCACGTCAGGCTCCATGCTGGGCGTGGAACCTGCTTAAGATTCTCTCTTTGCCCCTCTCCCCGCTCTCCCTCACTCTCTCTCTCAAACAAATAAATAAATAAAATCTTTAAAATCATGATTAAATTGGAGTTATGGGTTTGGGGTGGAAGATCACAGAAAGAAAGTGCTATTTTCTTCACATCATATCAAGGACACATAGTATAAATATGACTGATATTGTTGACCTTGATCAACTGGATTAAGTAATTAGATTCTATTTTCTCCCCTTTTATGCTGTATTATTTGGAAAGAAGTTACTTTGTGGATCTCACACTTAATGAATGGGAGTTATACTTCCCATCCTTTAGAGTGGAATATCTACATAATTTATTTGGAATTTTCTGCGTAAGACATTCGTCTCTTCTCCTTTATTATTTATTTATTTATTTATCATTTATTTGTATCAATATGGACTCAAGGATATTATTTTATACTTTGGTTATCATCCAATTATGTTATCCAATTCATTAATTTTCTTGCTCAAAGTGTTCTAGCTTTGGCCATTGGGAACTCCTTAGAAACTTATAAATCTCAACACCCCAAAACCAAGTAATAAACAGTTTATATATTTTGGATACTAACCTTTACCAGATATGTCATTTACAAATATCTTCTCCCATTCTGTAGGTTGCCTTTTAGTTTTGTTGATTGTTTCCCTCACTGTGCAGAGGCTTTTTATCTGATAAAGTCCTAACACTTCATTTTCGCTTTTGTTTCTCTTGCCTCAGGAGACTTATCTAGTAAGAAGTTTCTACAGCCAATGTCAAAGAGATTATTGCTTGTGTCCCCCTCTAGGATTTTGATGGTTTCCTGTCTCACATTTGGGTCTTACATCCATTTTGAATTTATTTTTTGTGTATAGTGTAAGAAAGTGGTCCAGTTTCATTCTTTGGCATGTTGCTGTCCTGTTTTCATAAGACAATCTGTTGAAGAGACTGTCTTTTTTCCATGCTTTGTTGAAGATTAGTTGACTATATAGTTGTGGGTTCATTTCTGGATTCTCTATTCTGTTCCATTGATCTATGTGTCTGTTTTTGTGCCTGTACCATACTGTCTTGATGACTAGAGCTTTGTAATACAGCTTGAAGTCCAGAATTGTGATGCCTCCAGCTTTGCTTTTCTTTTTCAAGACTGCTTTGGGTATTTGGGGTCTTTTGTGGCTCTATGCAAATTTTAGTATTGTTTATTTTAGCTTTGTGAAAAATGCTGGTGGCATTTTGACAGGGATTGCATTAAATGTGTAGATTGCTTTGGGTAGTATAGACATTTTAGCAATATTTGTTCTTCCAATCCATGAACATGGAAGTTTTTCCATTTCTTTGTGTCATCTTCAATTTCTTTCATTAGTGTTTTATAGTTTTTAGAATACAGATCTTTTACCTCTTTGGTTAGGTTTATTCCTACATATCTTATGGGTTTTGGTGCAATTATAAGTGGGATCAATTCCTTGCTTTCTCTTTCTGCTTCTTTATTATTGGCGTATAGAAATGCAACAGGTTTCTGTACATTGATTTTGTATCCTGTGACTTTACTGAATTCCTGTTTCAGTTCTAGCAACTTTTTGGTGGAGTCTCTTAGGTTTTCTATATAGACCATCATGCCATCTGCAAATAGTGAAAGTCTGACTTCTTCCTTGCTGATTTGGGTGCCTTTTATTTCTTTTTGTTGTCTGATTGCTGAGGCTAGGACTTCCAGTACTATGTTATATATAACAGTGGTGAGAGTGGACATCTCAGTTGTGTTCCTTACCATAGAGGAAAAGCTCTCAGTTTTTCCCCATTGTGGATTATATTAGCTGTGGGTTTTTTGGTATATGGCCTTTATTATGTTGAGGTATGTTCCTTCTAGCCCTTTGTTGACGGTTTTTTATCATAAATGGACGTTTACTTTGTCAAATGTTTTTCTGCATCCATTGAGAGGATCATATGGTTCTTATCCTTCTTTTTTTAATTAATGTGGTGTATCATGTTGATTGATTTGCAAATATTCAACCAACCTAATAGCCCAGGAATAAATCTCACTTCATCATGGTGAATGATTCTTTTAATGTATGGTTGGATTCAATTTGCTAGTATTTTGTCAAGAATTTGCTAGTATTTTGTATCCCTTTGTATCCCTTCTTTGAATGTTTGGTACTTTGGTTATCATCCAGTTCCCCCGGGAATCCATCAGGCCCTGGACTCTTGTTTTTTGGGAAGTTTTTGATCACTGCTTCAATCTCGTTACTGGTTATTGGCCTATTCAGGTTGTCAATTTCTTCCTGTTTCAGTCTTGGCAATTTATGGGTTTCCAGGAAGGCCTCCATTTCATCCAGATTGCTCAGTTTATTGGCATATAGTTGTTGATACTAATTTCTAATAATTGTTTCTATTTCCTTGGTGTTAGTCGTGATCTCTCCCCTTTCATTCATAATTTTATTAATTTGGGCCCTTTCTCTTTTCTTTTGGATAAGTCTGGCCAGTGGTTTATCAATCTTATTAATTCTTTCAAAGAGCCAGCTTCTAGTTTCATTGATCTGATCTACTGTGTTTCTGGTTTCTAATTCATTGATCTCTGCTCTAATCTTAATTATTTCTCTTCTAATGCATGGCTTAGACATCATTTATTGCCTTTTCTCTAGTTCTTTAAGGTACACTTAGTTGGTGAATTCGGGATTTTTCTATTTTTTTGAGTGAGGCTTGGATGGCTATGTACTTCCCCCTTAGGACCGCCTTTGCAGTATCCCATAGGTTTTGGACCGGTGTGTTTTCGTTCTCATAGTTTTCCATGAATTGTTTAAGTTCTTCTTTGATATCTTGGTTGACCCAAACATTCTTGAACAGAGTGGTCTTTAGCTTCCAAGTGTTTGAATTTCTGCCAATTTTTTTCTTGTGATTGAATTCCAGTTTTAAAGCATTGTGGTCTGAGAATATGCAGGGAATAATCTCAGTTGGTATCTTTTGGTATTAGTTGAGACCTGATTTGTGACCCAGTATGTGGTCTATTCTGGAGAAAGTTCCATGTGTGCTTGAGAAGAATGAGTATTCTGTTGTTTTAGGGTGGAATGTTCTGTATATATCTATGTGGTCCATCTGGTCCAGTGTGTCATTCAAAGCTCTTGTTTTTTGTTGATTTTCTGCTTAGACGATCTGTCCATTGCTGAGAGTGGATTATTGAGGTCTCTTACAATTAATGTACTGTTATCAATATGACTCTTTATTTTGATTAACAGTTGGCTTATGTAGATGGCTGCTCCCATGTTGGGTGTGTAGATATTTACAATTGTTAGATCTTCTTGTTGGATAGACCCTTTAAGAATGATATAGTGTCCTTCTGTGTCTCTAATTACAGACTTTAGTTTAAAATCTAATTTGTCTGATATAAGAATTGCTACCCCAGCTTTCTTTTGAGGTCCACTGGCATGGAAGATGGCTCTCCATCCCTTCACTTTCAGTCTGGATGTATCTTTAGGTTCAAAATGAGTCTCTTGTAGGCAGCATATGGATGGGTCCAGTCTTTTTATCCAATCTGCAACCCTGTGCCATTTTATGGGAGCATTTAGGCCATTCATGTTGAGAGTGATTATTGAAAGATATGAATTTATTGCCATCATGTTGCCTGTGAAGATGTTGTTTTTATAGATTGTCCCTGTAAATTGCTGTTGTATATCACTCTTGGGGTCTTTCTCCTTTTATAGAACCCCGCTTAATATTTCTTGCAGGGCCGGCTTAGTGGTCACATATTCTTTCAGTTTCTGCTGGTCATGGAAGCTCTGCATCTCTCCATCCATTCTAAATGAAAGCCTTGCCGGATAAAGTATTCTTGGCTACATGTTCTTCTCATTTAGTACCCTGAATATGTCTTGGCAGGCCTTTCTGGCTTGCCAGGTCCCTGTGGATAGGTCTTATGTTATTCTGATGTTCCTCCCTCTGTACATAAGGAATCTCTTCCCCCTAACTGCCCTTAAGGTGGTTTCCTTGATTCTAAGATTTGCAAGTTTTACTATTACATGCCAGGGTGTTGGCCTGTTTTCCTTGATCTTGGGAGGGGTCCTCTCTGCCTCTAGGACACGAATGTTTGTTTCATTCCCCAGATTAGGGAAGTTCTCAGCTATGATTTGCTCAAATACATCTTCTAGTCCTCTCTCTCTCTCCACCTCCTGCAGGATTCCAATTATTCTGACTTTGGAACACTTCATGGTGTCACTTATTTCTCTGATTCTATTTTCCTGAATTCTGAGTTGTTTTTCTCTGACCTCCTCTTTTCCCTTTTTATCTATTATATTGTCTTCCAGGTCTCTTATTCGTTCTTCTGCCTCAGTTACCCTACCTGTTAGGTTATCTAGATTGGATTGGATCTCATTGATAGCATTTTTAAGTTCTGCCAATTCAGCTTTCATTTCTGCCCTTAGAGACTCTATGTTGCCATTCATTGATTTCACCATTCTTGCTATTGTCTTCACAATTGCTAGCCTGAACTCTATCTCCGACATCTTGGTTATATCTGCATCCATTTGTAAATCTGCAGCATAAGTCATAATCTCTGAGTCTTTCCTATTTTGGAGGTTCCTCCTCCTAGTCATTCTGTTGATGGGTGTTTGAGGGAATATATAGAGTCCAAATTATTGACCAGAACCCAAGCAAGATGCACCTGTTTTCTTGGGACCTTAGGGTTGCTGGCCTCTTGTTTTCCCAGCCTGTCTTCTGGGGGAGGGGCCTGCTGCGCTGTTACTCAGGCAACCCTGTTTGGGCGGAGTTGCCCTACCCCCCTGTGGCGGGGGATGGGCTCAGCAGGAATCAGTTTTGGGGGCTTTTGTTCTCTGGCAGCTTTCCCTGAGGGCTTTCCGCGTCTCTTCCATGAATCAGAGCAGAAGAGACCATTTCCAACCCTCTGCCTCAGAGCAGAGAGACCACAGTCTGTTCTTCAGTGAGCTCTCCAGGGCACACCATCTCCGTTTCTGTCCGTGCTGCTATAAACTGCAGCGTCCTGGGTTGTGCACCCCTCTGCATCACTCCCAGTCCTGTCTCCAGGTCAGGGCGCGTCTCTGCCCTTTGTGCTTCTAAAACCACCAGCCGCTCCCAGTTTGCACACCCGACCCCGCCGATCCGGGTTTCTGCCCTGGGGGCTGCCCTAAAGTCCTTTCCCCGCTGCTACTGGTCTGCGAGTCTGTGCCCCGTCCCCAGTGCATGAGGCTGTCGCTCACCGGCAGTGTAGGATCCCCACGGCCAGGCTCCCTCCTGCTGCCGTTTATCCTCCAATATCTGCCCATGGAATCATGGCTCCCTGCTTTGTACCTCAAAACCAATCGCCTGCAATATTATGTTTGTAGAGCTCCAGATCTTCTTACATCTCAGGCTGGTTTCGTGGGTGCTCAGAGTGGTCTGGTAGATATCCAGCTCAATTCCGGGAACCAGTTGAAATAGGGTCCCCTATTCCTCTGCCATCTTTCCTTCTTCCCCTATACTCTGAAGAGTTTTAATCAGGAAAGGATGTTGTATTTTGTCAAATGCTTTTTTTGCATCAGTTGAGAGGACCATATGGTTCTTCTCTCTCCTCTTATTTATGTGTTCTATCACATTGATCGATTTGCGAATGTTGAACCACCCTTGCATCTGGGGATAAATCCCCCTTGGTTGTGGTGGATGATCCTTTTAATGTATTGTTGGATCCTATTAGTTAGGATTTTGTTGAGGATTTTGGAATCCATATTCATCAGGGATATGGGTCTGAAATTCTCCTTTTTGATGGGGTCTTTGCCTGGTTTGGGGATTAAGGTAATGCTGGCCTCATAGAATGAGTCTGGAAGTTTTCCTTCTGTTTCTACTTTTTTACACAGCTTCAGGAGAATAGGTACTAAACAAGAAGAACATGCAGCCAAGAATACTTTACCTGGCAAGGCTGTCATTTAGAATGGATGGAGAGATGTAGAGCTTCCAAGACCGGCAGAAACTGAGAGTATGTGACCATTAAGCCAGACCTGCAAGAAATATGAAGAGGGGTTCTATAAAAGAAAGATCCCAAGAATGATATACAACAGAAATTTACAGGGACAGGGGCACCTGGGTGGCTCAGTTGTTAAGCATCTGCCTTTGGCTCAGGGCATGGTCCCAGGATCCTGGGATCGAGCCCCACATTGGGCTCCCTGCTTGGCGGGAAGCCTGCTTCTCCCTCTCCTACTCCCCCTGCTTGTGTTCCCTCTCTCTCTGAGTCTCTCCCTGTCAAATAAATAAATAAAATCTTTAAAAAAAAGAAATTTACAGGGACAATCTATAAAAACAACGTCTTCACAGGCAACATGATGACAATAAATTCATATCTTTCAATAATCACTCTCAACATGAATGGCCTAAATGCTCCCATAAAATGGCACAGGGTTGCAGATTGGATAAAAAGACTGGACCCATCCATATGCTGCCTACAAGAGACTCATTTTGAACCTAAAGATACATCCAGACTGAAAGTGAAGGGATGGAGAGCCATCTTCCATGCCAGTGGACCTCAAAAGAAAGCTGGGGTAGCAATTCTTATATCAGACAAATTAGATTTTAAACTAAAGTCTGTAATTAGAGACACAGAAGGACACTATATCATTCTTAAAGGGTCTATCCAACAAGAAGATCTAACAATTGTAAATATCTACACACCCAACATGGGAGCAGCCATCTACATAAGCCAACTGTTAACCAAAATAAAGAGTCATATTGATAACAGTACGTTAATTGTAGGAGACCTCAATAATCCACTCTCAGCAATGGACAGATCGTCTAAGCAGAAAATCAACAAAGAAACAAGGGCTTTGAATGACACACTGGACCATATGGACCTCATAGATATATACAGAACATTCCACCCTAAAACAACAGAATACTCATTCTTCTCAAGCACACATGGAACTTTCTCCAGAATAGACCACATACTGGGTCACAAATCAGGTCTCAACTGATACCAAAAGATACCAACTGAGATTATTCCCTGCATATTCTCAGACCACAATGCTTTAAAACTGGAATTCAATCACAAGAAAAAATTTGGCAGAAATTCAAACACTTGGAAGCTAAAGACCACTCTGTTCAAGAATGTTTGGGTCAACCAAGATATCAAAGAAGAACTTAAACAATTCATGGAAATCAATGAGAACGAAAACATATTGGTCCAAAACCTATGGGATACTGCAAAGGCAGTCCTAAGGGGGAAGTACATAGCCATCCAAGCCTCACTCAAAAAAATAGAAAAATCCCGAATTCACCAACTAACTATACCTTAAAGAACTAGAGACAAAGCAACAAACGATGCCTAAGCCACGCATTAGAAGAGAAATAATTAAAATTAGAGCAGAGATCAATGAATTAGAAACCAGAAACACAGTAGATCAGATCAACGAAACTGGAAGTTGGTTCTTTGAAAGAATTAATAAGATTGATAAACCACTGGCCAGACTTATCCAAAAGAAAAGAGAAAGGGCCCAAATTAATAAAATTATGAATGAAAGGGGAGAGATCACGACTAACACCAAGGAAATAGAAACAATTATTAGAAATTAGTATCAACAACTATATGCCAATAAACTGAGCAATCTGGATGAAATGGAGGCCTTCCTGGAAACCCATAAATTGCCAAGACTGAAACAGGAAGAAATTGACAACCTGAATAGGCCAATAACCAGTAACGAGATTGAAGCAGTGATCAAAAACTTCCCAAAAAACAAGAGTCCAGGGCCTGATGGATTCCCTGGAGAATTCTACCAAACATTCAAAGAAGAAATAATACCTATTCTACTGAAGCTGTTTCAAAAAACAGAAACAGAGGGAAAACTTCCAAACTCATTCTATGAGGCCAGTATTACCTTAATCCCCAAACCAGGCAAAGACCCCATCAAAAAGGAGAATTTCAGACCCATATCCCTGATGAATATGGATTCCAAAATCCTCAACAAAATCCTAACTAATAGGATCCAACAATACATTAAAAGGATCATCCACCACGACCAAGTGGGATTTATCCCCGGGATGCAAGGTGGTTCAACATTCGCAAATCAATCAATGTGATAGAACACATTAATAAGAGGAGAGAGAAGAACCATATGGTCCTCTCAATTGATGCAGAAAAAGCATTTGACAAAATACAACATCCCTTCCTGATTAAAACTCTTCAGAGTATAGGGATAGAGGGAACATTCCTCAAGTTCATAAAATCCATCTATGAAAAACCCACAGCGAATATCATCCTCAATGGGGAAAAGCTGAGAGCCTTTCCCTTAAGATCAAGGGATGCCCACTCTTGCCACTACTGTTCAACATAGTACTAGAAGTCCTAGCAACAGCAATCAGACAACAAAAAGAAACAAAAGGTATTTAAATTGGCAAAGAAGAAGTCAAACTCTCTTTTTGCAGAAGACATGATACGTTATGTGAAAAACCCAAAAGACTCCACCCCCAAATTACTAGAACTCATACAGCAATTCAGTAATGTGGTAGGATACAAAATCAATACAGAAATCAGTTGCTTTCTTATACACCAGCAATGCAACTGTAGAAAGAGAAATTAGAGAAACGATTCCATTTACAATAGCACCAAAAACCATAAGATACCTCGGCATAAACCTAACCAAAGAGGTAAAGGATCTATACTCTAGGAACTACAGAACACTCATGAAAGAAATTGAAGAAGACCCAAAAAGATGGAAAAATATTCCATGTTCATGGATCGGAAGAATAAACATTGTTAAAATGTCTATGCTACCCAGAGCAATCTATACCTTCAATGCCATCCCAATCAAAATTCCAAAGACATTTTTCAAAGTGCTGGAACAAACAATCCTAAAATTTGTATGGAATCAAAAAGACCCCGAATTGCTAAGGAAATGTTGAAAAAGAAAAACAAAGCTGGGGGCATCACGTTGCCCGATTTCAAGCTAAATTACAAAGCTGTGATTACCAAGACAGCATGGTACTGGCACAAAAACAGACATATAGACCTATGGAACAGAATAGAGAACCCAGATATGGACCCTCAATTCTATGGTCAAATAATCTTTGACAAAGCAGGAAAAAACATGCAATGGAAAAAAGACAGTCTCTTCAACAAATGGTGCTGGGAAAATTGGACAGCCACATGCAGAAGAATGAAACTCGACCATTCTCTAACACCATTCACAAAGATAAACTCAAAGTGGATGAAAGACCTCAATGTGAGACAGGAATCCATCCAAATCCTAGAGGAGAACATAGGCAGTAACCTCTTTGACATCACCCACAGGAAATTCTTTCAAGATACATCTCCAAAAGCTAGTGAAACAAAAGCAAAAATGAACTTTTGGGACTTCATCAAGATAAAAAGCTTCTGCACAGCAAAGGAAACAGTCAACAAAACAAACAGGCAACCCACAGAATGGGAGAAGCTATTTGCAAATGACACTACAGATAAAGGGCTGGTATCCAAGATCTATAAAGAACTTCTCAAAACTCAACACCCAAAAAACAAATAATCAAGTCAAAAAGTGGGCAGAAGATATGAAAAGACACTTCTCCGAAGAAGATCTACAAATGTCTAACAGACACATGAAAAAATGTTCATCATCATTAGCCATCAGGGAAATTCAAATCAAAACCACATTGAGATACCACCTTACACCAGTTAGAATGGCAAAAATGGACAGGGAAAGAAACAACAAATATTGAAGAGGTTGTGGAGAAAGGGGAACCCTCTTACACTGTTGGTGAGAATGCAAATTTGTACAGCCACTTTGGAAAACAGTGTGGAGGTGCCTCAAAAAGTTAAAAATAGAGCTACCCTATGACCCAGCAATTGCACTCCTGGGTATTTACCCCAAAGACACAGATGTAGTGAAAAGAAGGGCCATATGCACCCCAATGTTCATAGCAGCAATGTCGCAATAGCCAAACTGTCGAAAGAGCCGAGATGCCCTTCAACAGATGAATGGATAAAGATGTGGTCCATATATACAATGGAATATTACTCAGCCATCAGAAAGGATGAATACCCAACTTTTACATCAACATGGATTGGACTGGAGGAGATTATGCTAAGTGAAATAAGTCAAGCAGAGAAAGTCAATTATCATAAGGTTTCACTTATTTGTGGAACATAAGGAATAGCATAGAGGGCATTATGAGAAGGAAGGGAAAAATGAAGGGGAGGAAATCGGAGGGAGAGATGAACCATGAGAGACTATGGACTCTTTGAAACAAACTGAGGGTTTTTTTTGGGGGGGGGATGGGTTAGCCCGGTGATGGGTATTAAGGAGGGCACATACTGCATGGAGCACTGGGTGTTACATGAAAACAATGAATCGTGGATCACCACATCAAAAACTAATGATGTATTGTATGGTGACTAATGTAACATAATAAAATAAAATTAAAAGAAAAAGAATATTTGTATCCATGTTCATCAGGGATATTAGCTTGTTTACATGTGGAACTGACACTGGACAACGCAAGTGAATTTTGATTAATGTGCCAAAGCAATTCAGAGGATAGTCTTTACAACAAATTGTGCCGAACAATTAGACATCCATATTCAGAGAGAGAGAGAGACAAAGAGATTTGATCTAAATTAAACATCATGCCCTGTATAAATATTAACTCAGATAAATCATACCTCTAAATGGAAAACATAAAGCTATAAAACTTCTAAATAGAAAATACAGGAAAATATTTTCATGACCTGGGCTGAGATAAAGAGTTCTTAGACTTGATACCAAAAGCACAATTCATAAAATTAAAAAAAATGATTTAGGGGGAATTAGCATCTTAACAACATCAATTCTGAGTTGAGAAACAGGAAACATCCGTTTCTTTATTTGGGTATTTTTTCATGTCTCTTGGCAATGTTTTGTATTTCTTTTTGTAGAGTCCTACATATTTTTCACTGTATTAATTCCTGCTTTTAATGCTATTATAATTCAATGCTGTTGCTTTTCTAACTTCATCTTCTAATACTTCTTGCTAGATACAGAAATACAGATTATTTTTAATATTTATTTTTAATCCACTGACCTTACTAAATTCACTTAATTTTAATAGTTTGTTTTTGATCCTTTAGAATACTCTACCCACATAATCATTTCATCTGAAAATAATGGCAGTTTTATTTCTTCCATTCCAATATTTATATGTCTTAATTCTCATTTGTTTCTGTAGTGCACTGGCCAGAACTTCCAGTACAATTTTGAAAAGATGTGATAGTGGACCTCCTTGCTTTGTTCCTGATCTCAAGGGAAAGTGTTTAATTTGTTGCTATTAAGTATGATGTTATTTATAGTTTTTTGTAAATATTCTTTATCCGACTAAGGAAGTTATCTTCTATTTCTAGTGTTAAAGGTTTTTATCATGAACAAATCTTGAATTTTTATCAATCCTTCCTCTGTATCTTTTGAGATCATATGATTTTTTTCTTCTGTAATGTGGTAAATTACTCTGATTTTTGAATGTTAAAATAACATTGCATTTATGAAATAAAACCTACTTGGTCATAATGTATTATTCTATTAATGTCTATAAATTCAATTTGATAATATCCAATTTAGGATTGTCTGCACCCATGGTAATGAGATATATTGGATTGTAATTTTCTTTTCTAGCACTGTCCTTGTCAGGTTTGGCTACCACGAGTAAGCTGGACTTATTAAAAACTTTTGAAAAGTTTCCTTTCCTATTCTCCAGAAAAGCTTGTGTAGAATTTGCACTATTTCATCTTCAATGGTTAGAAAAACTTACCAGTGAAGTTTGGGTTTGGTGTTTGGGTGTGGTGTTTTCTTCAATTTTTAAAGATGCATTCAATTTATTCAAGAGATATAGGACTATTCTAATGTTCTATTTCTTCTTAGATCAGGTTTGACAAGTTATACTTTTCAAGAAATGTATCTATTTCACTTACACTGTCAAATTAATGGCATAAGGTGGTTAATAGTAATCCTTCATTTTCTTTTTAATGCTTTAAAATTCCGTATTGAGGGGCGCCTGGGTGGCTCAGATGGTTAAGCGTCTGCCTTCGGCTCAGGTCATGATCCCAGGGTCCTGGGATCAAGTCCCGCATCGGGCTCCCTGCTAGGTGGGGAGCCTGCTTCTCCCTCTGCCTCTGCCTCTCTCTCTCTCTGACTCTCATGAATAAATAAATAAAACATAAATAAAATAAAATAAAATAAAATTCCGTATTGATGTCATCTTTTTCATTTTTAATATCAGTGGGTGCTCTCGCTCTCTCCCTCAACTGGGTCAATCTTGCTCAGGGGTTAATTTTAATCTTTACGAAGGATCAACTTTTTCTTGATTTCTTCTTTTGTATGTTTGTTTTTATTACAATGATTTATTCTCTTATATGTATTAGAACCTTACTATATTTTCTTTAAGTCTAATTTGCTTTTCTATTCTTCAGATTTTTGAAATGAAAACTCAAATAATTGATTTTCAACCTTTCTTATTTTATAATGCATGCATTTAGAGGCCAAAATACCCTTCTAAGCACTGATTTGGCTTCATCTCTCTCTCTCACACACACACACACACACACACACAACATTGTACGTATTATTATTATTTAGTTCAAAACATTCTCTAATTTAATGATTTTATTTATTTATTTATTTGTTAGAGAGAGCACAAGCAGGGGGAGTGGCAGGCAGAGGGAGAAGCAGGCTTCCTGCTGAGCAAGGAGCCCAATGCAGGACTTAATCTCAGGACCCTGGGACCATGAATTGAGCCAAAGGCAGACATTTAACTGACTGAGCCACACAGGCATCCCTCTAATTGCTATTTTAATATTTTCTTGGTCCATTGGATATTTAGAATTGTGATACTTAATTTCTGAGTATTTGGGGACTTTCTAGTTGTCTTTCTGTTATTGATATCTACTTTAATTTTACTGTAGCCAGAGAATATATTCCATATGACTTCAATCCTTAGAAACTTGTTGAAACTTGATTTATTGTGCAGGATATTGTCTGTTTTGGCAAATGTTTCATGTGTACTTAAAAGAATGGATATTCTGCAGTTGTTGAATTTAGTTTTCTAAATTTTCTACATCGACACCCAAGATGTCAATTGGATCAGTTTGTTTTGGTTATTCAAATATTTCTATATCTTTACTGATTTTTTTAGTCTGCTTTTTCTATCCATTACTGACAGAAGTTTGTTAAAATATTCAACTATTATTGTAGGTCTTTTTCTTATTTTTGTTCTGTTAACATCTTTTTGTTATTAGGCACATGCAAATTTAGAATTGTGATATATTCTCATCCAATTGACTATTTTATTGTTATGCAACATCTCTTCCTTTAAATTCTATTCTGCCTGGTATCAGAATAGTTATGCCAACTTTTTTCTAGTTATTCTACTTTCTGTTTATCTTTTCTATTATTCTACTTTTAGACTTTAGGTCCATATATTTAAAATGTGGCTCTTTTAAAAATGTATAGTTGGGTTTTGTACTTTTCTTCACATGACACTGTCTTTTAATTGAAGTGTTTAAACTGTTTACACAAAATACTATCATTGACATAATTGAATTTAAGTCTACCACATTGTTATTTGCCATCTATTTGTCCCATCTGTCTTTATTCCTTTATTTCTCCTTCCTTATCTCATTTTGGATTACTCAAAAGTTTTATATTATTGTATTTCCACCATATTAGTTTTTTACCTATGCATTCTTATATTAATCTTATAGGAATTAAACTATTTATTTTGGGGTATGTCTTCCAGAAATTAGAATTTTACCACTTCACAAACAATGCTAGAAACTAAAAAGTTTAATTCTATTCTCTCAACTCTAACCCTTTTGTACTAGTTATCACATATTTCATTTCTACATAGGTTTTACAGCCCACAAGTCATCATCATCATAATTGTTTTAAACATTCAATATTTATTTATATTTATCCACATATATTTACCCTTTCCAGTGTGCTTTTTTATTTCTTGTCATTCTGTGCTCTCTTTGAGATCATTTTCCTTCAGCCTATAGAAATTCCTTTAGTATTTCTTGTAATGCAGCTCTCTGACAATAAATCCCCTAAGCTCTAGTTGTCTGAAATGTGTATTTTCTTTCATTTTTGAATGACATTTTAGCTAGCTACAGAATTTTAGACTGGAATATAAATATATTTTTTTTCCTATCAGCACATTAAAGAGGACAAGTCATTGACTTCAATTTCTGCTGAAAAATCAACCATCTGTGTTGCTGTTACTGTCTTAAATGTAATAGATCTTTTCCCTCTGGCTGTTTTTAAGATTTTTTTTTTTTTTTGCTTTTATTGTTAGCCGACTTTTCTGTGTCTAGGTGTGGTTTTCTTTGTATTTATCCTGTATGGGTTTACAAAATTCTTTGAATTGTTGCTTAATGCTTGACAATTAAATTTGGAATATTTTTGGTCAGTAATTTTTTTATATTTCTCCTATCCCATTCTCTCTCTGTGGTATTTCAATAGCATAAATATTTGACATTTTCATCATGTTCCATATACCTCTTGTGTTTCTTTTTCCCCCTATTTCCATTTATTTTCCCTTCTGTTCTTCACTCTGGATATTTTTTTACTGCCTTATCTTCCACTTCCCTAATCCTTTGCTCTTATCTGATATCAACCCCATCCGTTTGATTTTTTTTTTTAGATTTATTTATTTTATTTTTAGAGAGAGACAGTGAGAGAGCATAATCAAGAAGGACAGAGGAAGAGGGAGAGAGAATCCCATGCAGACTCAGCGCTGAGTGCGGAGCCCAATGTGGGGCTCAATCTCATGACCCTGAGATCATGACCTGAGTCAAAACTAAGAGTTGGACACTTAACCGACTGTGCCACCCAGGCACCCCATCCATCCACTTGATTTCTTCAAGTATAATATTTTTCAGGTTCTAGAATCTCCATTTGGCTTTCTTTTAAACAGCTTTCAGATTTGGGGTGAGATTCTTCATCTTTTCATCAAAGTTGTTTAAAATATTTATCATAATTATTTTTTAAAGATTTTACTTATTTCAGACAGAGAGCACACAAGCAGGGAGAGCAGCGGGCAGATGGAGTGGGAGAAGCCAGTGCAGGGCTCAACTGCAGGACCTTGGGATCATGACCTGAGCCGAAGGCAGATGCATAACCGACGAGCCACCAGGTGCCCCTCATCATAATTAAGTCCCTATCTGATTATTTAATATTTGAATCACCAGTGATGCCATTTCTCTTGTGTGTTTTCCTCCTGTTTTTTGAAATTTCTATTATTTTTAAGCATGTTTCATACCTTTTTATTGGATGCCAGATATTACAAAAAAGTGTAGAAGTACAGAATAGTGTTGTCTACCTTCAAAAAGTGTTGTTTCCTCTGGCAAGCACATACTTTACCAGCAAATTACCATGGTCCTGTTTAGGTGGGTCAAAGCTGTGCTTTGTTATATCTGGGTTATTTCAATTTTGACCTTATTCTTGGGTCATGTTCTTACTTCAAGGGAATTGCTATAGACTGAATTGTATATTACCCGCCCCAAATCATATATTGAAGGCTTAACTCCCAGTCTGATGGTATTTAGAGATGGGGACTTTGGGAGGTAGTTAGGTTTAGATGAGGTCATGAGGATGGAACCTTCATGTTGGGATGTGTGCCTTTGTAAGAAGAGACACCATAGAGCTTGCTTTCTCTCCACAAGTGCACAAAGAAGAGGTCATGTAAACACACAGCAAGATGGTGGTTACTAACAAGGCAGGAAGAGAGATTTTTACCAGAAACTGACCATGCTGGCATCCTGATCTCAGACCCAGCCACCAGAACAGTGAGAAAATAAATGTGTATTGTTTTAGCTACCCAGCCTATAGTATTTTGTTTTAGCATTCTGAACAGGCTAAGGCAAGCATGGTCCTGACTCCTAGGGTCTGTCCCTTCTATGAGATATTAATGGAAAGCCTAGGGTGTTTTCTGAGACCCATTCAGCTTGGGAGGACTTGAATTCTAACCTCTATCTCCCTAGCACTATGAAGCTGCTGAAAATCCTGCTCAGCTTTTAGCCTCTGGTCTGCTCTTGCCTGCTGGGTTTCTTGGAGTCTGTCCCTACACATGCATGGTTTAGTCATCAGCCAATCACTGGAGTGTAATAAAAATGATAATTTGGGGGTCACTTCTTTATAGTTCTCTTCTTTCTGGGATTTTGCTCTTCAAGTTCCAAACTCTGATGTCCCCAGTGAGACTGCTACTTTCTGCTTAGGTTTTATTACCCTTTGCACAGAATTAGATATACCCCCAGAAAAAAAAAGCAAGGAAATTAGCTCTCCAATGCCTTATGTCATTTTATGTATTTTGTCCATTTTCCATTATTGTTTTCAATGAAAGGATTCATTCTGAATGTTCTCTGAAGACCAGAATAGGAAGTTCTCTGGAGACCAGAATACTCATATTTTAAGATTCAACCTAAATGTGACTTTGTGAACTTTTTCCTGATTCTTTTGCTCTAGAATAGAATTATCATTTCAAGTGGAACTTTTTCTGGTTTCCACAGAACCTGGCACATACCTCTATCATTACCCTTACTAGATAACATTTCCATTTTTATGGAACAATTGCCTCTCTAAGGGACTCCCCTATCAATTTCATTCTGTTTTCTGAAAAATTCCTTTTTGGGGGGAAAATTCCTTTAAAGACCTAATTATATTCACAGTGTCTCGTTTTTCTCCCCATCTCCTCCAACTTTCCTTGAATATACTCCAAATTTGCTTTTGCTCCCACCGTACCACTAAAACTTACATTACTGTGGTCACTGATAATTTCCATGTTATCAAATCCAATGGTGAATTCTCAGGCCACATCTTACTTGACTTATTCGCAGCAACTGGCACAACTGATCACTCTCTTAAGGATGCCTCTCTGACCTGGTTTTCCCCTACTTTCCTAGTGGCTCCTCTTCATCTCAACCTCTAAACACTGTAGAACCTCAGGGCTCATTCCTCAGACCTCTCCTCTTTTCTATCAACATTCCCTACCTTGAAGATCTTGCCTCTTAGTTTGAGATATCATCCATGTGTTGATAACATTCTAATCTCTATTTCCTACCTGGACTTCTTCCCTGAACTCCATACTCACATATCCCTCTGCCTACTTGACATCTCCACCTGGGCATTTAATAGCCATCTCAAATTTTAACATGCTCAAACAGAGCTCCTGGTATTTCCACCAACCTGCTGTTGTCACTACTTTGTCTTCTCCATCAGCAACTCTGTCCTTCCCATTACACTCAGGACAGAAAACTTCTGGTTTTCTCATTTCTCACACCGTTTCTGATCTCCAAGCTAATCATCACTTCCACTTTCATATTTTAGCTAGAATATGAAAATTCCTCACTATCTCCATTGCTATCACTCTCATTCAAGCCATCCTTATCCTGTCAACATTACTGTAATAACCTTCAAACTTGTCTTTCTGCTTTGTTCTTGTTCCTTTTATTTTTTAAAAGATTTTATTTATTTATTTGAGAGAGAGCGAGTAAGCACGTGGGGGGGGCGGGCAGATGGAGGAGAGAATCTCAAGTAAACTCCACACTGAGTAAGAAGCCTGATGCAGGGCTTGATCTCACAACCCTGAGATCATGACCTGAGCCCAAATCAAGAGTCAGACTCTGAGTGGCTTAGTTCGTTAAACTTCTGACTCTTGATTTGGGCTCAGGTGATGATCTCAGGGTTATGAGAGCAAGCCCTGCCCTGCCTTGGGTGCCACATTCAACAGAAAGTATGCTTGAGATTCTCTCTCTTCCTCTCCCTCTGCCCCTCCCCACCCCACATGCTCTTGCTCTAAAATCAGTCAATCAATCTTAAAAAAAAAAACCTCAGATGCTTAACTAACTGAGCCATCCAGGCACCCCTGCTCTTGTTGCTTTTAGTGTATTTTCCTTTTTTTAAGTAAGATTTTTTATTTTATTTATTTGAGAGAGAGAGAGCACAAGAGGGGGTAGGGTGAGAGGGAGAAGCAGACTCCCTTCCGAGCAGGGAGCCCGATGCGGGACTCGATCCCAGGACTCCGGGATCATGACCTGAGCTGAAGGCAGTTGCTTAACCAATTGAGCCACCCAGGCACCTGCTTTTAGTGTATTTTCAGCTCAGCATCCAAAATGATCCCATTATAATTTAGAGCATGTTCTCTTCTGCACAAAACCCTTCAATGACTCCATAATTCAGAGTAAAAGACAAACTTCTTTAAATCACCTACAGAGCCTCACAGTCTCCCCTGCTCCCTATCTAACTTTTCTGACCTCATCCTCTATTACTATTTTTTATCTCGTTCCTTCTCAGGCACCTCCTTGCCATGCTCCCATCTCTGAGCCTTTGTCCTTGCTTTTCCACAAAATATCCTCATGGTTTCCTTCCTCACTTCCTTTATTTACTCAAATATCACCTGTGCACCTGAACATCCATCTAATACCGTGATCCACTCTCCAGACATACATGCACATCTCCAATCCAACTCTGGTGCTCTTTTTTCTCTCTTAGCACTTACCACTAACATACTACATAGTTTCCTCATTCATCTCCCCCACTAGCATGTAAGCTCGGTAAGGGTATTTTTTATTTATTCAAAATTCAGTCTTTAGTGTTTGGAAAAGGTGCTCTGCAAATATTTATTGAATGAATGAATGCCTTTCTGTATTACTTGTATCTACCATCAGATATTCTTATTATCTAGTACCTGCTTAGCATACATTAGTCAGAAATGTTTGTTGAATGAATAGGTACCCATCATCTTTTTTTATAGGTATTTTTAAAATAAACAATTTTTTTTTTAACAGATTTAGTTTCAAAGCAAAATTGAGTGGAAAGAGCTCTACCTCCCTCCCCTACCCGCAAACACACAGACTATCCGGCCATCAACATCCTGCACCAGTGTGGCATATTTGTTAATAATCAATTAACGAACACTGACACATTATCATGCGAAGTCCATAGTTCACATCTGATTTCACTCTTTTTGTTGTACATTTGTGGGTTGTGACAATGTATAATGTATTCACCACTGTAGCATTATACAGAATAGTTTTGCTTCCCTAAAAATCCTGTGCTCCATCTCCCTGAAAACCTGACAACCCCTGATCTTTTTTTTTTACTGCCTTCATATTTTTGCCTTCTCCAGAATGTCATATAGTTGGAATCATATATTACATAGCTTTTTCTGATTAGCTTTCACTTAGAAATAATCATTTGGCTTCCTCCATGCCTTTTCATGGCCTGATGGCTCATTTTTTTTTTTTTTTTAGTGAATAATATTCCACTGTATGGATGGACAAGTTTTTTTGCATATTCACCTACTGAAGAACACCTTGGTTGCCTGCAAGTTTTGGCAATTAGGAATAAATGTGCTATAAACATTCATGTCAGATTTTCGTGTAGATATAAGCTTTCAACTTACTTGGGTAAATACCAAGGCATGTGGTTTCTGGATCATATGATATGATATATCATATGATATGGTAAGATTATTTTCAGCTTTTAATGCCCAACTCTCTCCAAAGTGGATGTACCAATCTGCACTTACACCAACAATAATGAGAATTCCTGTTGCACCACATCCTCACCAACATGTATCATCAGAGTTTTAGATTTTAGCCATTCTAATAGGTATGTAGTGGTATCTCATTGTTGTTTCAAATTTGCAATTCCCTAATGACCTATAATACTGAGCACCTTTTCATGTGTTTCTTTGTCATCTACATGGTGAGGTGTCTGTTCAGATCTTTTGCCCATTTTCTAATTGGGTTGCTCCTTTTTTAATTGTTGAATTTTTAGTGTATTTTGGATAACAGTCCTTTATCAGATGTCCTTTGCAAATATTTTCTTCCAGCTTGTGGCTTCTTATTCTCTTGAAGTATACATTTGACCCTGGACTACAGGGGTTAGAGGTACCCACCCCACACAGTTGAAAATTGACATATAACTTCTGACTCCCCAAAAAACTTCATTAATAGCCTACTGTTGACTGGAAGCCTTACACTAACAGTCAATTTAACACATATTTTATACATAATATATATTATATACTGTATTCTAACAATAAACTAGTCTCATGTTCAAAATATCATGAGGAAAATACATTTACAGTACTCTATTGTATTTACCGAAAATACCCACCTATAAATGGTCCCCTGCAGTTCAAACCCCTGGTGTTCAGCGGTCAACTGAGTATCTTTCTACAATATGTAATCATGCTATGTATAATGTGGCATTTCCCATTTTGCTTGAGACTTCCCAATCACCATTCTAAAGGACTGCAAGATAAATATATTTTTTCTCCACAACTCCACAGAGCCAATTTTATTATACCCACTTCACAGCTGAAGGGAGAGACGAGAATGGTAATTTGCCTAAAGCTGTAGGGCTGATGACGCGCGGAGCTCAGAGTGGGAGTAGGGGGGAGTGGTGGAATCTACCCAGTGCTTACCCTAGGCCAAGCTGCTTCTCCGCAGCGGCGGCGGTTTCTACGACTAGGTAATATATCTTCTTTTGGCCTCCCAGCTGACTTTAAAACAAAGTAAAGCCATGATCCTCTGGGTGACATCTCCGGAATTTAAAGTCTGGGTGCAAGGCCCGGTTGGTCGCGGGGCAGGCGCTCTCCTCCTACCCGGTTCCGGAGCCCGCGGAGGCGGAGCGAACAGTCCACGCCCTCTCGCCGGCCCCAGAGCCCTCACTCCACACCCAGAGAACGCGGACACCGGACTGGGGCTCCCGGAGCGCGGCGGTCCTGGCGGGCCCACATCTCGAGGTGCACCAGCCCGCTGTCCCGCTGCAAGGAGGGAGCCCCGGCCGCGCGGCCGGACGCGCACTGACCAGCGGGGCCCACAGAACGGAGCGCGGTGAGCGCGCAGCGGGGCGGCCACTCTGCGGCTCGGCCTCTCCGAGCCCGAGGAGCTCTGTCCCCGGCGACCCTCGTGTCAGGCTCGGGCGTCCGCCCCCTGCCTGTCCCGGCGAGGCTGTCGCGACGTCGGAGTAATTCCGGACTCTCCCACCGCTGCCTCTTTCCTTCCTTACCCAGGCCTCGGGAAGTTTGCCGCGGAAACGAAAGTAAATAACTCTGCGTGCGTCTGCGCGGAGGCAGTGGCTGCCACATCCAGGTTCGCCAGGGACCGGCTTCCAGGCATGGGTGGGGTTTCCTGATTAGGCGGGCGGGCGGGCGGTGGGCGGTGGGCGGGGACGGCATCCACCGGAAGTCTAACAGGGACTGGGCCTTTCGGCTGGTGGGCGGGGCTCGCGGCGGTGGGGGAAGTTGAGCTATGGGAAAGCCGTCGGTATTCCCGGAAGTAGGGCGGCCTGCTGGGCCTATGGAATTTCCCTGAGTCGGCTGTAGAACTGTCAAAAGTCCAGCTGCGCTCCTTTCTTCCCAGATGTTGCTCACCAGGTGTTAACTCCGTCCAAGGGCGTAGACCTGCCCTCGGGCCAGGAGGACGGTGTGGCGGTGGGTTGTTGCTATCGTTGTTGTTTCGTAGCGATGATGGGTTTTTATTGCAATCATTAAGATACGGTGGCGCATGCTCTCGTCGTAATAGGATTACGTACTGGTCCTGGGCTAGGAGTGCTTACCAAGCCTTTGAAAGGGCTTTTACTCTTGCCCTTGGGGCCGCGCGCGCGGGTTGCAGAGATCAAGGATTTTGCAAAGCATTTCCGCATAATCTTAGCTGTGAGCTGGCAAATGGAAAAGAAGGGTCCACTTGCACAGCGACAGAAGGGATGAATGTCAGAACCCTAGGAGACCTCTTACGTAGTCAGTGGCATTTGTTTTTACGAAGTGCTGCAGAATCTTGTCAGGGTTTGAAGAGGTTAAGCTACATACTCCTTTCCTAAGCATTTGGCAAAACACCACCGATGGAGGGGGGCGGCGGTTATTTCTTTGTCTCTTGCTGATCCTTCGGCTCTTCCTTGCCCTGAGCTCTTACTTGGACAAAGCCCGAGGCTGTTATATTCAACCAACTTTTCAGAAGTCCTATGGTCTTTAGACCACTATTAATTCTTCCCTTGATTTACACCCGAGGAAATCAAGGCACAAGTAACCTTTGGAACATAGAGTGACTTAGTAGTTGATCTGCATTTTGTAAACACCGGGTAGGTGCCAGAGGAAGGAGGAAATTGTAGTCAATCAGCAATGTGGAAAACTGCAACTCTTCTAAACACAAAAAGTGAAGACTTTGTTTAAAATTTAGGGTGTATCGGGCACCTGAGTGGCTCAGTCAGTTGAGTGTCTGCCTTTGGCTCTGGTCATGATCCCAGAGTCCTGAGGCCCGGTCCTGCATAGGCTCCTTGCTCAGCGGGGAGTCTGCGTCTCCTTCTCCCTCTGCCCCTCCCCCCTGCTCATGTGCGCTCTCTCAAATAGATGAATAAAACTTTAAAAAAATAAATAAAATTTAGGGTGTATCGTTACAATTATTGTTAATAAAACAGTAATCATGATTAACTTTAATTTTCATTTTCTTCTTCACTATATTGAGCCGCAGAGATATGTTGCACTTTTTGGGGGGGGGGGGGCAGGAGCAGAGGGAGAGAGAGAGAATCTTAAGCAGGCTCCACACCTACTGGAGCCCCATGTGGGGCTCATTCTCATAACCCTGAGCCAAAGTCAAGAGTCAGGCCCCCATCCAACTTAGTCACCCAGGCTCCCCAGTATGTTGCACTTTCCAGAATGTGAATATTAATGAGAATTAAGAAAAATTCCTAAAATATCAACTTCCAAAATGGCTAACTACTATTTGGTGCTTATTAATCCATAATATGTTAATACCACCAATATGATCTGGAATTTGAAAAAATATATATAGGTTCCCATGCTTTGGTTGGATGTTATACTCTGGCAAAAATGATTGACTGCATTAACCTGTAAAATACTGATTTTGAACCACATATTATGTTTTAAAAATTTAGTCTGTGCATTCCCCATGTTTCTGACTGTAGCATATTCATTTAATATAGGTGAGCAAAGCTATACGATTGAGTCTTTGAATAGGATTTTAACAAAGATTATAGTTTGCTATCTAGAGAAGTTGCATGTGTTAGCGAATTGATAGTGGAAGCTTGAATGAAGAAACAAAAGTTCAGTGCCAGGATCTACCGCTTTAGATGAATCATTTAACTCCAGATTTTAGTTTCTTTATTTCTAAATTGGAATGATAAGAATAAAACTTACTTCATGGGGTCATAATGTGCTAATGTATATGATAATACCTGGTTGAACTCCTCCTCCAGTCCTGTCCTTTGCTCTTCATTTGGTTCTTCCTTACTCAGAGCTCTTGTTTATCTGGGGCAAAGTATTAAGCCGTTACAATCAAAGAACCTTTGAGAAGTCCACATTGGATACTTGAGTAAAATCAGAGTTCTATTAGCAGGGGAAAGGAAGGCAATGATAGGTAGGCAACTGACATTTTCTGATTCTTGATGTATGATCATCATTGAAAAGTTGAAAAAAATAGTCTTCTAGCACTGAAAGGTAAGTATGAATATTTTAAAGTCTTTTTAAAACTTTTTTTATTAAAGTGTAACATAATCAATGTGAAATGCACATTTCATAATTGTACAGCTCTATGAAGTATCACAAAATGAACATTACCCAGGTTAAGAAATAGAACATTGCCATCATTCCTGAAAGCTCTTGTGTCTCTCTCCTCTCATTCACTATCTCTTGTCTTCTATCTTATAGTAACCACTATCTGTTAATATCAGAAATTAATTCTGCCTTTGTTCTTGGTATTATTATTTATTATTTATTTGTATTTCCCCCAGTTTTATTGAGGTATAATTGACAAACAAAATTGAATATAGATGTGAGTATTTTGATATATAGATTCATCCTGCCTTAGAATAAATTTTAGAAATTTGTGAAATTTCTTAAAATTGTCAGTTAATTTCAGTGGACAAAATTTGCTTTCCTGAGTCCCTGAATTAACATCCATTTATGAAAAAAACATTAAGAAATCCCATTAAAATGGACACAATTACATTATTAGTTGAAATTAGTTATCTAAGATGATGTAAGAGGGCAGTGTGCTTTCGTTAATTACTCTGTAACATGGCTTTATAATGTGGTTTTCTGCCTGCCTACATTCAGTATTTTTGTGACTGTTGGGTATCTAAACCACTCACAAGACCTTCCTAAGATATTTGGTACTTATAAAGTTGAATTGTTCATGGGGAAAAAAAGGAACAAAAGCAATAAAAGCAAAAGAAGTCACTGGGAACCATGCAAGAAGTGCATAAGATTAAGGTCAGACTAAACCAGCAAACTCCAAGACTGAGAAGAGAACTGATTTGATCAAAAGCCAACTTCACAAAGTGCAGTGGAATCACCAGGAGGCCTCCTTCCCCCTGAGGTCCATTATGCTGGCAGGAGGCCCTCCAAATCCTAGCTGGTCCTGGCAAATTCCAGGAGACAAGATCTTGGCTGAAGGAGAGAGAGCAAGTAGAACTCCTCAGAAAAGTTGAAATCTTATACTCAAATGGCATATTTCACAGTTAATAATTCCTTCCTGTTTCTTTACTCTGTCTGTGAGCCTTTTTTTAAAAGGTCATATACAACAGTATTTTCGAAAACTGCTAGATGTATTTCAGAGTATAGATGGGCTATAACTTATTCTCTCTTCTCTGTATGTAAATTGTTTTATATGCTTTTGCCGTTCTGTATAATGTTGCCAGGACCATCATTGTCAATAATCTATCTCAGCATCTCTGATTTGATTAAAGAAATACTGAGTGAAGTAATTATTGCCTTTAAGAAATGTTTTATTATAAATGTAATTTATGCTTATTGTAGGAAATTTGGAAAATGTAAAACTGTACAGAAGAAAGTAAAAATCACCCTACTATCCAAATAATCCTTGCTAACATTTTGGTATCTTCATTTTTTTTTCTGTGTGTATATCTAGCCATCTCCCTGTAAATATGTTTTTTATTTTTACCTATAACTTTGAATTGTTATATGATATTCCATCTTATGAATGTCCTGTAATTCATTTAACTGTATCCTTTATTTTTGGACAATTAAATATTTCTTTTTAACGGATAATTATCCATTTAATGATCAACTAGGACATATGGAATCTTCATTATTTCCTATATATAATGTCTTCTGCAAATAGTGACAGCTTTGCTTTTTTCTTTCCAATTTGGATACCTTTTATTTCTTTTTCTTGCCTTATTGCTGTGGCTAGCACTTCCAACATTATGTTGAATACAAGTGGCAAGAATGGGCATCCTTGTCCTGTTCCTGATCAGTGCTTAGGACAAAACCTGCCATATGTCTGGTTTTGTCCTAGGCACTACAGACAGTGTACAAGATAGTTTCCTGCATCCTGTATAATTAATTAGAAATAATTCTCAAATTACAGCTATCTTAACTGTTTCAAGGGAGAAGTAAAGGGTGCTATGAAAATGTCTAATGGGAAGACTTAGGATGGCTTCCTTGAGGAAATGACATTTCATTGAGACCTGAAGGATGAGCAGGATGAGCCCAGAGAAGAATGTGCCCTCAGAGGGTTGTAGGGGAGAGTGGAACAAATTACTCTATCTCCCCCCACCCTACCATTCACACAAGGATGGATCAGTAGAGAACTGCTGAGCAGAGGATCCCAGCAGCACACTGGCATTCTCAAAGCCCATTAAAATGGGAGAAATGTGGATAAATATGGGCAGCTGGTCCAACCATAGCCAGAACCCTTAAGCAAGCAACAAATCTGTTTTCCTTTTGGAAATGAGGAAATTGAGGCTTATGAAGTTACACAAGTCATGGGGCTAATAAATTACAGAACTAGAGTTCATACTCAAAAAAGAAAGGCCTGTGCTCTTTCCACAGTAACGTGGCTCTGCTACCTCTCCTTCAATGCCTGCCTCAGACCATCACCACCCTCTGCTTCTCATCTTCATGCCCTTTCTCTGGGTAGCCTCCCCCACTCCCTGTCTACCCCATACATAGATGTGCTTCTTTCCAGAGGGTGATTCCTCTTGTTTGGCAATGTCTCATGTTACAGAAAGATGGTCCATAGCGTTGTCTACTGTGCTGATATGTGAATTTTGTTGGAGTGACATGGTCTACCCAGAGCCTTTGTACAAGGTGCAGGTGGTAACCTGAGCCAGAGTGCCACAGGCCACTACGCAAGACCACCATCAGGCCAGGCATTTTCAGAAATCCCTCAGGTGCTTTTCTTTTTAAACTTCCTGCCTCACAATATTTTATTATGAAAAATTTCAAAGTGAAAAACTCAAAAGATTTATACCCACAGCTAACATCATACTCAATAGTGAAAAGCCAAAAGCTCTTTCTCTAAGATCAGGAACAGGACAAGGATGCCCACTCTGTTTTTTTTTTTTAAGATTTTTATTTATTTGACAGAGAGAGAGACAGCGAAAGCAGGGACACAAGCAGGGGGAGTGGGAGAGGGAGAAGCAGGTTTCCCATGGAGCAGGGAGACCGATGTGGGGCTCAATCGACTGAGCCACCCAGGTGCCCCAAGGATGCCCACTCTTGCCACTTTTATTCAACATAATATTGGAAGTTGGGGTGCCTGGGTGGCTCAGTCGGTTAAGCGTCTGCCTTCCACTCAGGTCATGATCCCAGAGTCCTGGGGTCAAGTCCCGCATCAGGCTCCCTGCTCAGCGGGGAGCCTGCTTCTCCCTCTCCCTCTCCCTGCTGCTTCCCCTATTTGTACTCTCTCTCTGTCAAATAAATAAAATCTTAAAAAAACCCATAATATTGGAAGTCAGAGCCACAACAATTAGGCAAGAAAAAGAAATAAAAACATCCAAATTGGAAAGAAAAAAGCAAAACTGTCACTATTTGCAGAAAACATGATAAAATATATAGGAAACCATGAAGATTCCATCAAAAAACTATTCAAATACATGATTTCAGTAATGTTATAGGATACAAAATCAAAATACAAAAATCCACTGTGTTTCTATACAATGAGCTACCAAAGAGAAATTAAGAAAATAGTTCTGTTTACAATTGCATCAAAAGAAAAAAAAAAGTGCCTAGGAATAAATTTAACTGAGGAGGTGAAAGATCTGTGTACTGAAAACTCCAGGATATTAAAGAAAGAAATTGAAGAAGACACAAATAAGTGGAGAGATATTCCATGCTTGTGAATTGGAAGAATTAATATTGTTGAAATGTCCGTACTACCCCAAGCAATATACAGATTTCTTATTTTTTTTAAAGATTTTATTTATTCATTTGAGAGGGAGAGAGACAGAGAGAGCACAAGCAGGTGGAGAAGTAGAGGGAGAGGGAGAAGCAGACTCCCTGCTGAGCCGGGAGTCCGACGTGGGGCTCAATCCTAGGACCTGGAGATCATGACCTGACTCAAAGGCAGACACTTAACTGACTGAGCCACCCAGGCATCCTGCAATATACAGATTTAAAGCAATCTCTAGTAACATTCCAATGGCATTTTTCACAGAAATAGGACAGTCCTAAAGTACATATGAAACCACAAAAGACCCTGAATCAGCAAAGCAATCTTGAGAAAGAAGAACAAAGCTGGAGGCATCACACTCCCTGATTTCAGACTTTATTACAATGCTACAGTAATTAATATAGTGTGGTATTGGCATAAAAATAGACACATAGATCAGTGGAACAGAATAGAGAGCCCAGAAATAAACTCACATGTGTGGTCAATTATTTACAATAAATAAGCCAAGAATATATAATGGGAAAAAGACAATCTCTTCAAGAAATCGTGTTGGGAAAATTGGACAGCCACATACAAAAGAATGAAGCTGGACCACTATCTTAAACCATACAAAAAAATTAACTCAGAATGGATTAAAGACTTGAATGTAACATGCCCACTCTTTTAATAACCATAAAGCTTCTAGAAGAAACCATGGGCAGTAAGCTCTTTGGTATAGGTCTTGGCAATGATATTTTGAATCTGACACCAAAAATAAAAGAAACAAAAGGTAAAATAAACAAGTGGGACTACATCAAACAAAAAAGCTTCTTCACAGCAAAGGACACCATCAACAAAATGAAAAGGCAACCTACTGAATGGGAGAAAATATTTGCAAATCATATGTCTGTTAAGAGCTTAATATCCAAAATATATAAAGAACTCATACAACTTCATAGCAAAAAAAAAAAAAAAAAAAGATTCAACTAAAAAATGAGCAGAAGATCTGAATAGACATTTTTCCAAAGAAGACATCCAGATGGCCAACAGACACATAAAGAGATGCTCAGCATCACTCATCATCAGGGAAATACGAATCAAAACCACAATGAGGTATAACATCACACCTCTTAGAACTGCTGTTATCATACAGTCAAGATAACAAGTGTTGGCAAGGATGTGGAGAAAAGGGAACCTTTGTACACTGCTGGTGAGAATGTGAATTGTTTTAGCCACTATGGAAACAGTATGAAGCTTCCTAAAAAATTCTGAGTATTTACTCAAAACAAAAACACTAACTCAAAAAAACATATGCACTCCTATGTTCATAGCAGCATCAATTACAATAGCCAAGATATGGAGATAGCTTAAAAGTCCCATCAGTAGATGAATGGATAAAGAAGATGTGATTTATATGTATATTATTCGGCCATAAAAAAGAAGGAAATCTTGACATCTGTGACAACATGGATGGACCTTGAGGGCATTATGCTAAGTGAAATGTCAGAAAGACAAATACTGTATGATCTCACTTATATGTGGAATCTTAAAAAAAAAAACAAAAACTCAAAAAGCTCATAGATCCATAAAACAGATTGGGGGTTGCCAGAGGCAGGGGCTGGGAGAAATGGGTGAAGGGGGTCAAAAAGTTTTAAAAAATTTAAAAATCACAAGCTATAAAAGGCAATGTAGTACTCTGGGTTGATCCTAGAATAGAAAAAGGGAATTTGTAAAAAAAATGAGTAATATCAGAATCAAGTAGGTTGTCTAGTTAATAGTAATGTACAGTGTTGGCTTCTTAGTTTTGTCATATGTACTATTAGAAACTGGGTGAGGAATATATGGGAAAAATTAATAAATAAAAATAGAAATGTAGAAACAAATTTTTAAAAATTTTACAGTGAACTTTTACGTGTCCACCATCAATATTATTTTATTTGGCCTGCTTTATCACAGAGTATCTGTTTAACACACTCTTTATCCACCAGTCTGTCTGCAAAGTAAATTGCAGATATCAGTACGCTTCCTCCTAAATATTTTCAGCATGCACACCACTAACTAGAGTTCAGTATGTTTACAAATTTTTCTTTTGATGGAAGATTTGCTAAGTATTGACAAATGCTTATATCTGTGTAACCCTAACCCTCACCAGGATGATAGAGCATTACCATCACACCAGAAAGTTTCCTCATGCTCCAAACCATGCAGTCCTCACCCTGTCCCTGGGCAACCTGTCCCTGGAAAGGTGCTCCTTTTCCAACATTTCCATCTTCTTGTTGGAGAACTTAACATAGATGGAGTTATACAGTATGTATTCTTTTGTACTAGGCTCCTTTTATTTAGCATCTTTTGTGACTCATCCACATTGTTATGCATATTGGTAGTTCACTGCTGAGTAGTAATCCATTGTATGAATATACAATCTTTTTTTTTAATCCATTCTCCTATTGATGCATCACTGTTTCCAGTTTGGGGCTATCATGAATAAAGCTGCAGTGAACATCATAGAAGTCTTTGGGAACATATATTTTCATTTCTTTTGTGATTAGAATTGCTTGGCCATAGTTTAGGTGTATGTTTAGTTTTATAAGAGACCTCCAGACCTTTTCTCAAAGTGGTTGTACCACTTTATATTCCCATTCACAATGTATGAGGATTCCAGTTGTTTCTTATCTTCCCCAGTATTTGGTGGTATCAGCCTTTTAAATTCTGGATATTCTGGTAGTTGTGTAATGGTATCTCAATAAAAACCCCATGGGTTTTTACTCTTCAGTTCAGTTTGGGGAAAATGAATGGAAGAAGGGAAGAAGGAGAAGCAAACAGTTCTGTTTTGAGATTGTATACACTGTAGACTTCATAGCACTTATATACAAATTCTTCAAATCCTCATCCTTTACACCTTTCTATTTTTTTTAGATAATGCGTTGTTTTTATATTCTTCAAATTCATTCTTTTTGTTCATAATTATTTAAAACCTGTTATTTTCTGAGAGTATTCAATAGTCTAATTACCTGAAATTCTTTGGTTTTGTTTTGTTTTACAGGGCACAACTCTGAGGGGGAAAAAGTGGTGCATTTCCGGACATTCTGAGGGTTCACAAGGAAACCAGCCATGTCCTTGGATGACATTAAGATGAAATCTAGTGACTTTTTGGAGAAGGAGCATCTGGACAGTGGGGGCTTCGGAAAGGTGTCTTTGTGTTTACACAGATCCCATGGACTTGTAATACTGAAAAAGGTGTACACAGGGCCCACGCGCACTGAGTGAGTTGGGAGCAGAGGTGGGTGGGCCAAATTACGGGCTGGCCATGGGAAGAATTACCGTGGAGGGCCAGGGCAGGGCAGTGGATAAGCATGGCCCAGGCGTTAGGAGACAGACCGCGGGGTGTCAGCGGGCACACTTGCTGTCCCATAACCCTTCGAGCTGGTTATTATTATCCCTGTACCACTAAATGAGGATTCGGAGGCTGGTTGGCAAAAAGTCCACAGCTAATAGACAATGGAAGAGAAGCGAAGGGAAGGAATTAGGAAAGGGGAAGGAGATGAAGAGTGATGAGGGAGGCAATGAGAAGACAATGGGAGGGGTCAGTGAGATAGACTTGCCTACTTGCTGCACGGTTTTGGTGGGGACCAGCCCTACCTATAGAAAAACAAAATGTAGGCCATTAATTAGAGGTTCCAGAAGCCCTCTCTTTAAAGCAGTTGGTGGACTTGTTTTACTTCCCTCTCTTCTTGCCAGAGTGGTTACCAAGAGAGGTGAATTTTCTGTTATGCCATCTAACACAGCCCTTTGTCCGGCTGCCTCTCCTTGCGGCTCTTCACATACTTTGCATTCATTCGTTCGTCGCTCTGAGATTTCTTGAGCGCTTGCTGCCCATCACTGGGAAGGAACGAGAAAGTCCTGTGCCTGCGGACGCCCGTTGTCTGGGCCTGGAGGAGATCAGTACATGCACAAGCTCCAACACCAGCATGTGATGCGTGGGAGGCGCGTACTGTGTTTCTTGGGGGCACAAGGGACAAGGGCGCAAACTCCGCCCATGTTAACAGCACCTTTCTGTCCCGCAGGTACAACGACTCCCTCCTTGAGGAGGGCAAGATGATGCACAGGCTGAGACATAATCGGGTGGTGAAGCTCCTGGGCGTCATCATGGAAGAAGGGAGCTACTCCCTGGTGATGGAGTACATGGAAAAGGGCAACCTGATGCATGTTCTGAAGGCGGAGGTAAAGAGGGCTTCACTGTGCGCTGGACCTGCACCGTGACCCAGGCACCGCTCGTCCGTGATGGTGCTCGCCATGGTGTTCTTTTGTAGCTTGTTGGTGTCAAATAACCCCCTTGTGAGTTGCTACATAGTGTGGATTTTCTGAAGTCAATCCCTGGTGAAAATGTCCGGGACTTTCCCTGCCCAGAAGGTGGTCTTGCCTTCCTGTCAGTCCTTGTAGACAGCTGTCTGTACCCCTCACCGGGGGAGGTCCCCCCACTGTCTTGGTGTTGTAGCTGGCTCTGGTCAGCACCCCCAGCATCCACAGTTCGGGGATAGGCATTGTCTTCCTGAAGGCCGCCGCCTGACGTGAGGCACATGCCTCCTGGGTGTGAGCTGACTGACTGACTGAAGGATGTACACTAGACGTGACTGTAAGTGGAAATGGAATATTAATGATTGCTCTTTGATACCACTTGAGAAAACTTAGAGGCTAAATAGAGAGCATTAGAGGCAACAACACTGGATAAGACTTAAAATAAGAAAAGAAAAATTGTTTATGAAAACCACATCACTGTAATAAAGCATTTTTTAGAGTTTATCTACCTATTAAGAGCAAGGCCTCCTGCTAGTTGCTCAGGACACAATGGCAAATAGGACACAGACACGTACCACGGACAGATCAGGAGGGAACGGTGTGGCCTCTCGGTGTTTCAGTAGACATCTCCCAGCGAGCGTGCTGTGGGAACACAGGGAAGAGGCCCTCACTGCAGTGTGGAAGAGATGAGAAGGGATTCCAGAAGGGGGATGCTTGAGCCAAAGCCTGAAGGACAAGCAGAGAATTAGGGGATATGTGTTCTGGGTGAGAGAATAGCAAAGGAAAGAGAATATGCCAAATTTGGGACACCGCAAATAACTGGATTTGGCCAAAGCATAGATTGCATCTGGGAGTGGTGGGATGTGGCAGTCTGTAGGGCAGATATCCCCCCTTTTCCCATCTCCCTCACCCTACAACTGCCTGAGGTTATGTCCATTCTTCAGTTCTTCTAAGCCCCAGACATCTCTCACAGACACATGTGGGAAGGGTAAGAGATGTTCACTTACACACGTTGTGTTATAATTGAATGAGACTGCTCTTCCCGCCAAAACTAGGTTAGACCAGCTGCTGCATGAAGTAAGTAGGCATTTTGATTGGGAAATAAATCCTGTGCAACAAGAGGCGTTCTGCTGGATCAGGCGAGGATAAGGTGGACTAGTCTGGGCTCCAGAGGAATTCAGGAGGATGTGAAGGAGAAAAGCAGAAAGGGGAATGAGAAGGGGATTTCCTTCTCAGAATTTTTTCCTACATCCAAGGTATACCAAGGAAGAACGGAAAATCTCTGGCTCTTTTTTGGATGGTGGTGATCAGACTACCAATTCAGCTACATTATGGGTTTTAAATATGGTTTGGGGGGGTTGACTTGGGATTCTAACTTCCATCATTTAAATTTTTGTCCTGTTTACCAACAACCAACATATACATAAATTTTTAGGAAACAGCCTGTTTGTAAACTAGAGACTACACACACACACACACAATTTGCATTTTTCAGTGTCAAGCAAAACTAATGTTTTGGAATTCTCTATATTAACGTTGATATTTATGTAACTAGAATACAATTGTTAAGTAAGAATGACTTGTGAATTTACAAAAACCTGCTGAAGTATCTGATACCAAATTACCAAAGAGCTATTAAATTCACTTCCACATTGTTTTAACATCATGATATCTCATAGGTTAATCTTTACATGTTTGCAATCAGTGTGAGCACGCTGAGAATCTCTTGTATTCTTTTTTCTCAGTATTATTTCATATACACACTTCTGTGACATTGTTTACCCATTTAGTATATAGTAGCATATATTAATGCACTGTAGAAAATACCTGTTTTTTGTTTATTTATTTATCCCTTCATTCAACAGCAATTCTAGGCACTGTGCTAGGTAGTAAGGATGCATATTATAATCATCATCATCATGTTCTGCTCTCAAGGGGCTTAATTTTATAGCATTTTAATATATTACCATATTGGCATGAATGTTTTATTTTTACATGGCAGAATACAACATTAATACCCTTAGCATGTGGGATGAAATCTTTCTTTAAAAGGGGGCTTCTTTTAAAATGATGGCAGTGCTGCAGAGCATGATAGAAGGAATCCTGGTAACTACAGATGGTCCCCAGCTTATGGTTCCACTTATGATTTTTTCACTTTATGATGGTCAAAAGCAATGGGCATTCAGTGGAAACCATATTTTGAATTTTGAATTTGGATTTCTTCCTGGGCTAGCAGCATGCATTATGATCCTCTCTCATGATGCTGGGCAGTGGCTGTGAGCCATGTGATCACACGGTAGACAACCGATATACTCACAACCATTCTGTTACTCACACAGCCATTCCGTTTCTCACTTGCTGTTTAGTATCAGTCAATTACATGAGATAGTCACCATTTTATTATACAATAGGCTCTGTGTTAGATGATTTTGCCCAACTAAGGCTAATGTAAGTGTTCTAAGCAGATTTAAGATAGGCTAGGCTAAGCTATGATGTCTAGTAGGTTAGATGTATTAAACATTTTTGAATTATGATATTTTGAACTTATGATGTGTTTATTAGGCCATAACTCCATTGTATGTCAAGGAAGATCTATATATCCTCAGGTTCAGACCCCACTACTCTTGAATAAAACAGTGGCTTTGGCCTATTTGACTTACCTTTCCATTTCATAGACTTAATGTCACTTGTTTTAGGTCAGAATCCCCCTTTCTGTAAAAGGAAGGATAATTATGGAGACCATTGAGGGGATGTGCTATTTACATGGACAAGGCGTAATACACAAGGACCTAAAGCCTGAAAATATCCTCGTTGATGATGACTTTCACATTAAGGTAAGTCATGATCTGAAGCTTTTCTAGAAGATTGGGGTGATTTTAGTTTTAATTCTTCGCTATAAATCCATTTTGTACATGGTAGACCCCTAAAGGAAGATCTCACTCAGCTTAGAACTGAAGACAGTGGTGCTGGAAGATTCTGCCAAGGATTGACAAGAAAGATGCAGACTTGATGGAATTCATATTATTTACTTATTTATTTATTCTCATCTACATTTTTTATCAGTTTTTTTTTTTTTTTTAACTGTAACTTACTCCATTGTAGTAAAGGGAACAAGGGGAAGAGATTTTCCTTTTGTTCACTCAAGAGCAGATTTAACGAGGTGGAACGTCACATCTAATTGGTTTTGGCAACAGGAATCCAAGCACGAGAATCTGAAAGGGGAAGCAGCATTTGGGGGAGAACTCAGGAACTGCTTACGCAGGCATCCTTTTACTACAAGATTCTGCTTCTAACACTTCCTTCTAGTCTTGGACAGATTTTTATTCCTACGACTTTGAAAGAAGGTTCCTTTTTTACATTAATAACACTTCTTATGTATCTCTTATGTTAAAATCTGGGGACTTTGGATCATCACATGCCAAAACCCATACCCATATGCTTGGATTCCTAGAGGCAAAAGTGAAACTGTCATCTTTGATTTCTTCTTAACTGTATTGTTCTATTGTTCTGTACTTTTGTTCTTGCCACCTCTCTCTATTCTGTGTCTGATCTTTGTATTTTTCTTTTTGCTTTCTTCTCTGTTTTCCTCCTCCTTCCTATCCCATCTTCTCTTAGGTTCAGGCTACCAACTCAAAACAACTAGCATTGCAGTCCTTAACCTCAGGACTTTGGAGTCCTTAGAATCTCGCGTCCACAGGCTTCAGGACACCATTTGGGAAAATTGAAGGTGCAGTATCTCGTCACCATCAGCTATACAAATCTGCTGAGAAGAAAATATCTTTTCTTCCTAGCCCCAGAAATAGTTGAAAAATATACGTAGAGTAAATGAGGAATTAGAATAAACATGTTTTATGTAGTTCATGTTAGAAATGACTTCTGCTTTTTCTGTTCCCTTCCCCTCCCCTAACCCCACTAGCAAATTCCATGGTTTTATTGCATAAGAATTTGAGATACCAGAATTTCACATGGACATTTCTTAGAGGACATTTTCCAGCTAGCTGAGGAAACAGAAAGTTTCTATGAATTTGTTCAGAAGTAGCTGTTTTAAATCTATCTAGTGGAAATTTCTGGAAATCCACTATACCTCCCATCTATTAGTTAAGCCCCAAATTTAAAGACAAGTCTGATTTACCTCTGGCTCTCACAGAACCATCCTATTGGTTTTGATCTCTTGCAGATAGCTGATCTTGGCGTTGCTTCCTTTAAGATGTGGAGTAAACTGACTAAAGAGGAACATAATGAGCAGAGGAAATTGAATAGTGTCTCTAAGAAAAATGGCGGAACCCTTTGCTACATGGCCCCTGAGCATCTGAATGACATCAACGCAAAGCCCTCGGAGAAGTCAGATGTGTACAGCTTTGGCATAGTACTTTGGGCAATATTTGCTAATAAGGAGCCCTATGAAAGTAAGACATTTGTAGAGGAATGGGATCTGGGTATTAATCAAAACTGCTGAGTAAAATAGTGACCTTCAGTGAAGTCAGTTAAGACTTACGACTGTCTGTTCATTTAATGTCTTTCTTACCCACTAGACCGTAAGTTACGCAGGGGCTGGGACCATATCTGATTTATTCAGCGCTATTTCCCCAGTATCTACACACACAGTGCCTGGAACACAGTAGGTGCTCAATACCATTATGTTGAATGAATGAGTAATCTCAGTTTAGGAATCAGGGATCACAGGACAAATAGGAGCCTTGATGATATATCTGAGTTTGGGAAGTGCCGTAAAATTCCAGGATTCTTCCTGAACAGGAAAGCTTGGTTGCTTCTGCTTATGAGACATATTACTTCATACTTTCATTCATTCACTTGCTCCCTTACTCGAGAATTATTTCTTTTCGGTACTTACTATGGGCACTTTAATTGGAATTAAGAATAAAGAGATGAGAAAAGACATTGTTCGTGAAGGAGAACCAATATAGAATTAGTCATTCTTCAGATTAATGGACATTTTCTGGTCCCATTTTCTTGGGTGATTATCAGCTCCCTTGGTTTAATGATCACCCATTGCCAAGGCCTCTAAAATCTCTTATCTCTAGCCCTGGCCTGGATATCCCCTTATCTGTTAGATCCATTACACATACCAGAGGAACCCCAAAGCAGCATCCCCCCAAACAAATTCATCTTCTGTATGCTCTCCTTGTAGTCCACTCAGCTTTGCTCTTCTCATGTTCAGAAAATGGCATCACCATCCACCTGCTGAGTCACTGGACCAGAACCCTTACTCATCCCAGTCTCAGCTTTGCCGCTTGTCTCCTACATCCAATCAGACATCAAAACCTATGAATCCAAGGTATACATACGATTCAAGATACATCTTGAATCCATCCACTTCTATCGCCACCAGATTCTCTTTAGTTCACACCCTTCATATTTCTGCTGAAGCCTACTCATGCCATTCCCCATTCACACTGCAGCCAAGCTGGTCATGCTAAAAGGCAAGTATGACCATCTCACTCATCTATTTAAAATCTTTCCAAGGCTGGGGCGCCTGGGTGGCTCAGTTGGTTAAGCGACTGCCTTCGGCTCAGGTCATGATCCCGGGGTCCTGGGATCAAGCCCTGCATCAGGCTCCCTGCTCGGCCGGAAGCCTGCTTCTCCCTCTCCCACTCCCCCTATTTGTGTTCCCCCTCACACTGTCTCTCTCTCTCTCTCTGTCAATTAAATAAATAAATAAAATCTTAAAAAAAAAAAAAATCTTTCCAAGGCTCCCTGGGCCTTCAGGATAAAGTTCAAATTCTTCAGTATGGAATACCAAGCCCTCTCTGATTTGGCTTTTCCATCTTTCTCTAGCCTTATTCCTTACCTCTCTTTCTTTAGTCAATATGCCCAGTTATAATGAACTATTTATAATTCCTGGGACACATCATGATTTCGGGGACTTCCAGTCTATTCATATCCTGCTTGCCTAGCCTGGAATCCTCCTCTCGGAGTCCTCCTTCCTGATTCTTTTTTTTTTTTTTTTAAAGATTTTATTTATTTGAGAGAGAGAGAGAATGAGAGTCAGAGAGCATGAGAGGGAGGAGGGTCAGAGGGAGAAGCAGACTCCCTGCCAAGCAGGGAGCCCGATGCGGGACTCGATCCCGGGACTCCGCGACCATGTCCCGAGCCAAAGGCAGTCGCTTAACCAACTGAGCCACCCAGGCGCCCCCTTCCTGATTCTTTACATGGATAAATCCTGCTCATTTTCCTTGACTCAGCAAAGCCTTCTCTGACCTTCTAGTCACAGTTGTTAGCAGAACCCTTTGTACTTACTCCTTGAATAACAGTTACCACTCAGTGTTTTCAGTCACTCTCAATAGATTGAGCTCCTTACAGGTAAGAGCTGTACCATATTTGTCTTTGTATTAAAATCTGGAGTATGCCATTGGTTTTATTTATATATTCTATTTGTTCTACCAGGAGGCCACTTTGTTGTGAATTCTGTCTCATCAGCAGAGGTTAAAATGTCGTTTGATCATGTGGGCAGTAGAACATGTCAGTGCCTTGTCAGAGGGTCATTCTGCCCCTATCAGATGAGGCACCTGTATTAAAAGCACACCCTCTGTAGAGAGAGATGAGCAGCATTGTCCAAATTCTGCCACCTCCCTGCCTGAGATATGCAGGACCTAAGAGAAAGTCAACTTAAATTCTTCTTTGCTTTATAGATGCTATCTGTGAACAGCAGTTGATAATGTGCATTAAATCTGGGAATAGGCCAAATGTAGAAGACATCCTTGAGTACTGCCCAGTGGAGATTATCAGCATCATGAAGCAATGCTGGGAGGCGAAACCAGAAGTTCGGCCAACATTTACTGGTAAGAGCATCTTTTATGACTGTGTACATTGCCAATGAGGCGAATTTTCCTAGTAAGATGTTGTCAAGAAGTTGCTTTAAGTTTTCAAAAAACTCAGTTCCACTTGTGATTTCAGATTGGTTTTCTAGATTTCAAACATTTTGTTCAATGAAAAGATACCATCCATCTCAAAAGCATGAAGGCATGTAAGGCCCTCTTATTTCTTTTTCTTTCACAAGTAACTTTTTAAAAATTGTGTTAAAATATACATAACACATTATTTACCATGTTAACCTTCTTTAAGTGTATGGGGCAATGGCATTAAGTACCTTCACCATCGCCACCACCCATCTCCAAAACTTCTTCATCTTCCCAAACTGAAACTTTGTTTCAGTTAAATACCAGCTCCCCATTCAATACCAGCTCCCCATTCCTCTTCCCCCAGCCCTTGGCAACCACCATTCTAACTTTTCATCTCTCTGAATTTATTCTATTATGTCTATTATTACATAAATAGAAAGGTACTACTCTGGGTACCTCATGTAAGTGGAATCATACAGGATTTGTCTTTTTGTGCCTGGCTTAGTTCAGTTGGCATAATGTCTGAGGTTCCTCCATGTTGTAGCATGTGTCAGAAGTTCCTTCCTTTTTATTGCTGAATGGTATGTATTCTGTGGTATTTATAGACCACATTTTCTTTATTCATTCATCTGTCGATGTATACTTGGGTTGCTTCCACTGGCCTCTTTGTTTCTTTTCTTTTTTTTTTTTTAAAGATTTTATTTACTTATTTGACAGAGAGAGACACAGCGAGAAAGGGAACACAAGCAGGGGGAGTGGGAGAGGGAGAAGCAGGCCTCCCGCCGAGCAGGGAGCCTGATGCGGGGCTCAATCCCAGGGTCCCGGGACCACGACCTGAGCCGAAGGCAGACGCTTAACGACTGAGCCACCCAGGCGCCCCGGCCTCTTTGTTTCTTAGCTTCTCTTGTTTCTTTTCTCTCCCCTTGTGTAGCTGACATCTTTGGAAATGTATGTTGTCATTTAGATTGGGCCTATAGGAGAGGGAGAGGGAAAGGGACATGGATGTTTGTCACATCCTTGTACCTCTTCCCATTCCTCTAGGTTACCTAGGATCTTGCTAAGATCCTAGAGGCAGAGGAAAAATGGAAATCAGAGGAAAGAAAATCAAGTGAGCAAAAAATAAACAGTAGGAAGTCACTTAGGAGCCTATTTCTGCTGTGAGAAAACAGAATTAAAGCCCCACCTACCGCTGCTACCAAGGATTAGAGGGTTACTTTGGTTTATTTGCTTGTTTTCTTATTCTGTTAGTCAGCCAATCTTCTCCTGACTTAGTCTCTTCTTTCATGCCTTTTTCACCTTTTCAAAATTAAAGTTCTTATTTTGAGATAATTGTAGATTTACATGTGGTTGTAAGAAAAACACAGAGGGGTACCTGGCTGGCTCAGTCGGTAGAACGTGGGACTCTTGATCTGAGGGGTTGTAAGTTTGAGCCCCAGGTTCGGTGTAGACATTACTTAAAAACCTTTAAAAAAAAAAATTCTCCTTTTTGATGGGATCTTTGCCTGGTTTGGGGATTAAGGTAATGCTGGCCTCATAGAATGAGTTTGGAAGCTTTCTTTCTGTTTCTGTTTTTTGAAACAGCTTCAGGAGAATAGGTAATATTTCTTCTTCGAATGTTTGGTAGAATTCCCCAGGGAATCCATCAGGCCCTGGACTCTTGTTTTTGGGGAGGTTTTTGATCACTGCTTCAATCTTGTTACTCGTTGTTGGCCTATTCAGGTTTCAATTTCTTCCTGTTTCAGTCTTGGCAGTTTATAGGTTTCCAGGAAGGCATCCATTTCTTCCAGGTTGCTCAATTTATTGGCATATAGTTAGTTGTTGATACTAATTTCTAATAATTATTTCTATTTCCTTGGTGTTAGTTGTGATCTCTCCCCTTTCATTCATAATTTTATTAATTTGGGTCCTTTCTCTTTTCTTTTGGCTAAGTCTGGCCAATGGTTTGTTGATCTTATTAATTCTTTCAAAGAACCAGCTTCAAGTGTCATTGATCTGATCTACTGTGTTTCTGGTTTCTAATCCGTTGATCTCTGTTCTAATCTTAACTATTTCTCTTCTAATGCATGGCTTAAACATTGTTAAAATGTCTATGCCATCCCGATCAAAATTCCAATGACATTTTTCAAAGTGCTGGAACAAACAATCCTAAAATTTGTATGGAATCAGAAAAGACTCCGAATCACCAAGGAAATGTTGAAAAAGAAAAACAAAGCTGGGGGCATCACATTGCCTGATTTCAAGCTATATTACAAAGCTGTGATCACCAAGACAACATGGTACTGGCACAAAAACAGACATATAGACCTATGGAACAGAATAGAGAGCCCAGATATGGACCCTCAACTCTATGGTCAAATAATCTTCGACAAAGCAGGAAAAAATATGCAGTGGAAAAAAGACAGTCTCTTCAACAAATGGTGCTGGGAAAATTGGACAGCCACATGCAGAAGAATGAAACTCGACCATTCTCTAACACCATTCACAAAGATAAACTCAATCTACGAATCCATCAAAATTCTAGAGGAGAACATAGGCAGTAAGCTCTTTGACATCAGCCACAGCAACTTCTTTCAAAACACGTCTCCAAAGGCTAGTGAAACAAAAGCAAAAGTGAACTTTTGGGACTTCATCAAGATAAAAAGCTCCGCACAGCAAAGGAAACAGTCAACAAAACAAAGAGGCACCCACAGAATGGGAGAAGATATTTGCAAATGACACTACAGATAAAGGGCTGGTATCCAAGATCTATAAAGAACTTCTCAAACTCAACACCCAAAAAACAAATAATCAAGTCAAAAAATGGGCAGAAGACATGAAAAGACACTTCTCCGAAGAAGATCTACAAATGTCTAACAGACACATGAAAAAATGTTCATCATCATTAGCCATCAGGGAAATTCAAATCAAAACCACATTGAGATACCACCTTACACCAGTTAGAATGGCAAAAATGGACAGGGAAAGAAACAACAAATATTGGAGAGGTTGTGGAGAAAGGGGAACCCTCTTACACTGTTGGTGAGAATGCAAATTTGTACAGCCACTTTGGAAAACAGTGTGGAGGTGCCTCAAAAAGTTAAAAATAGAGCTACCCTATGACCCAGCAATTGCACTCCTGGGTATTTACCCCAAAGACACAGATGTAGTGAAAAGAAGGGCCATATGCACAATGTTCATAGCAGCAATGTCCACAATAGCCAAACTGTGGAAGGAGCTGAGATGCCCTTCAACAGATGAATGGATAAAGAAGATGTGGTCCCTATATACCCTGGAATATTACTCAGCCATCAGAAAGGATGAATACCCAACTTTTACATCAACATAGATTGGACTGGAGGAGATTATGCTAAGTGAAATAAGTCAAGCAGAGAAAGTCAATTATCATACGGTTTCACTTGTTTGTGGAACACAAGGAATAGCATGGAGGACATTAGGAGAAGGAAGGGAAAAATGAAGCGGGGGGCGGGAATCAGAGGGAGAGACGAACCATGAGAGACTATGGACTCTGAGAAACAAACTGAGGGTTTTAGGGGGGTGAGGGTATGGGTTAGCCTGGTGATGGGTATTAAGGAGGGCACATACTGCATGGAGCACTGGGTGTTACATGTAAACAATGAATCGTGGATCACCACATCAAAAACTAATGATGTATTGTATGGTGACTAACATAACATAATAAAATAAAATTACAAAAAATAAAAAATTAAAAAAAAAAGAGGGGCACTTGGGTGGCTTAGTTAAGCCTCTGCCTTTGGCTCGCGTCATGATCCCAGGGTTCTGGGATCAAGCCCTGCATCGGGCTCCCTGCTCCGTGGGGAGTCTGCTTCTCCCTCTCCCTCTGCCTGCTGCTCCCCCTGCTTGTGCTCTCTCTGTCTCTTTGTGCCAAATAAATAAAATAATATCTAAAAAAAAGAAGAAGAAAAGAAAAGAAATAACAGAAATATCCCTTATCCTTTTATTGAATTTACCCCAATGATAACATCTGGCCAAACTATAGTATAGTATTACAACTAGGATATTGACATTGATATAGTCAGATACAGAACATCTCCATCACCACAAGGGGTCCATTATGTTGCCCTCCTATAGCCACACCCACTTTCCTCCCCAACCCCACCCCCCTCCTTCACCTCTGCGGATCACTGAACTGTTCTCCATTTCTATCATTTTTTTTGTCATTTCACAAGTTACATAAATAGAATCATAAAATACTTTTTGGAAACCCTTTGGGATTGGCTTTTTGCCACTCAGCATAAATCCCTAGAGATTCATCAAGGCTCTTCTGTGTATCAATGATTTGTTCCTTTTCATTGCTGAATAGTATTCCATGGTGTGGATGTACCACAGTTTGTTTATTCTCTCCTCAAAGGAAATCTGGTTTGTTACCAGTTTTTGGCTATTATAACTAACACTGCTGTAAATATTCATGTTACAGGTTTTTGTGTGAATATAAGTTTTTATTTCTCTGGAATAAATACCCAGGAGTGAGATAGCTAGGTTGTATGATAGTTTCATGATTGTTTTTTTGTGGGCTTTTCTTGCCACTGTTTTCCAGAGTAGTTGTACCATTTTATGTTCCTACCAGCAATGTGAACCACCAATGATCCAGTTTCCCTGCATCTTTTCTAGCATTTGGTATTATCACTATGTCATTTTAGCCATTCTGATAGGTATGTAGTGATATCTCACTGCGGTTTTAATTTGTATTTCTCCAATGGCTAATGATATTGAATATATCTTTTTTTGTGCTTATTTGCTATCTGTCTCTCTGTTTTGGTAAAATGTTGCTTTAATAACTTTTGCCCACTTTCTAATTAGATTGCTTGGTTTCTTTTTACTGTTGAATTTTGAATGTTCTTTATATATTCCATATAGTATTCCTTCATTGGATATGTAGTTTGCAAATGTTTTCCTCCAACATATAGTGCTTTTTTTTATTCTCTTAGAAGCATCTTTCACAGAGTAAAAGTTTTTTATGAAGTCTAGTTTATTAATTTTTCCTTTTATGGATTGTACTTTGGTGTCAAGCCTAAAAACACTGTCAGGGTTAGATTTCAAAGATTTTCTAATATGTTTTGTTCTAAAATTCTTACAGTTTTACATTTAAGACTGTGTTAAGTATTTTTTTCCATAATTGTCAAGGAAAATTTTTAATTGATAACCAAAGAACAATAGCACAGAACTAAATATTTGGTTGTCTTTCTTGCCAGTTATTCAATTTATATTTTATTGGAAACATACCACAATCTATTTTGAGTTAATTATTTTATAAGATATGTGGCTTAGGTTGAAGTTCATTTTTTGCCTATGAATATCGTCTTGTTCCAGCACCGTGTGTTGAAAATCCATCTTTCCAGGGCACCTGGGTGGCTCAGTTGTCTGCCATTGGCTCAGGTCATGATCCTGGAGTCCCAGGATCAAGCCCTACATAGAACTCCCTGCTTGGTGGGGAGCCTGCTTCTCCCTCTGCCTCTCACCCTGCTTGTGCACTCTCTCTCAAATAAATAAATAAAATCTTTAAAAAAAAAAAAAAAGAAAGTATCTTTCCTCCATTGAATGGCTTTTTCTTCTTTGGCAGAAATCATTGGGATATCTCTATGCATTTATTTTTGGGTTCTCTATTCTGGTCCATTGATGTGTGCATCTATCCCTCTGCCAATACCCACAGTCTAAATATAGTGATATGTCTTAAAACTGTATAGATTGATTCCTCTCATTTTTTTATTTAAAAAATTCTTTTAGCTACTCTATTTCCTTTGTCCTTCCATATAAAATTTAGAAAAATCTTGTCTAAATCTACAAAAAAAAATCTTACCCAGATTTTGATAGAAATTGTGTTAAATCGTATATCCATTTGGGAAGAATTGAGATCTTTACTATATTGAGTTTTCTAATCCATGAACACATGGTCTCTTCATTTATTTATATCTTCTTTGATTTATTTTATCAGTGTTCTATAGTTTTCAGCATACAAGTCCTATATATTTCTCTTTTTTGAGCAATTATAAGTATTTTGTATTTTAAATTTAGGTGTCCATTTGTTCATTGCTAGAATATAGAAATATAGTTGATTTTTTTTTGTATGTTAATCTTGTATCTTATGACCTTACTGAATTGACTTATTAGTTCTAGGAGTTTTTGGGATATCTTCTTTAGATTTTCATGTCATCTCCAAATAGAGAGTTTTATTTCTTCTTTTCTGATCTGTATGACTTTTATTTCCTTTTCTTACTTTATCACATTGGCTAGAATTTCTAGCATTATCTTAAATAAGAGCAGTGAGAGCAGACACCCTCACTTTTTCTCAATATTAGGGGAAAGCATTCAGACTTTCCATATGAAGTATGTTAGCTTTAGGTATTTTGTGGATACTCTTTATCACTTGATGAAGTTCACCATATTTAATCTTATTTTTCTGAGAATTTATCATGAATCGGTTTTGAATTTTGTCAAATGCTTTTTCTGCATTGATTGGTATGGTAATGTGATTTCCGTTCTTTTCATTGTTAATATGGTGAATTACATTGATTAATTTTTGAATACCAAACCAGCCTTGCATTCCAGGAATAAAACCTATTTTGTAATGGTGTTTGATTCTTTTAATATATTGCTAAATTCCATTTGCTAGTATTTTGCTAAGGCTTTTGCAAGTATAGTCATGAGGATATTGGTCTATAACTTTATGCTTTTTGTATTGTCTTTGTCTGGTTTTGATATCAGGATCAATATTGGCTCCATAAAAGAAATTGAGAAGTTTTCCCTCTTATTTTTTGGAAGAGAATGAGTGTAAGTAATGTTAATTCTTTAGAAGTTTGGTAGAATTCTCCGAAGAAACCATCCAGGCCTGGAAATTTCTTTTTTTGGGAGTTTTTAAATTTTAAAGTTGATTTCTTTAATAGTATAGGAGCTATCTAGATGATCTGTTTTACATCAGAGTAGTCTGTTTTATATCAGAGTAGTATATCAAATAGTTTGGTAGTTCTGGTTATGGTAGTTTGTATTTTTTGAGGAAATGATAATTCATTTAAGTTGTCAAATTTATATGTGTAAAGTTGTTTGTAGTATCTCTTATTATTGTTTAGATACCTGCAGTGTTTGTAGTGATAGCCCCTGTTTCATTCCTGATACTGGTTATGTATGTCTCTGTTTTCCTTTGTCAGTCTTCCTATTGATCTTTTCAAATAACCAGCTTTTTGTTTCATTGATTTCCCCTATTGTTTTTATGTTTTCCATTTCATAGATCCCTGTTCTTTATCATTTCCTTTCTTCTACTTTTTGTGTTGTTCTTCTTTTTCTAGGTTCTTGAGGTGGGAACTTAGATTATTGATTTGGATTTGAGACCTTTTCTCATTTCTAATGTGTATGTAATGCCATAAATTTCCTTCTCAGCACTGCTTTAGTTATGTCCCACAAATTTTGATATATTGTTTTTTATTTTCATTTAATTCATTGCATTTTTAAATTTTCTTTGAGACTTTCTCTTTGATCTGTGCATTATTTAGAAGTATGTTGTTTAGTTTTCAAGAGTTTGGAAATTTTCTTGTTACCTTCTGTTACTGATGTCTGGCTTGATTTCATTTTAGTCAGAGAACACATTCTGTGTGTTTAACTTCTGTCAAATTTATTGAGGTTTATTTTATGGCCCAGGATATGGTGTATCATGGGATATGTTCTGTGGACACTTGAAAGGAATGGATTATTCTACTGTCTTTGGGTAGAGTGTGCTGTAAATCTTGATTAGATCCTGTTGATGCTGTTGTTGAGTTCTTCTATGCCTTGGCTGATTTTCTGTCTAGTTCTTTGAATTGTTGAGAAAGAGATGTTCAAGTCTACAATTATAATTGAGAATTTGTCTATTTCTGCTTTTAGTTTTATCGTCTTTTGCTTTATAGATTTTCCATCTCTGTTGTTTGGTGTATATATATTTAGGATTGCTATGTCTTGATGGATTGATCCTTTTATCATTATATAAATGTCCCTTTTTGTCTCCAGCAATCATCTTTTTTTTTTTTTTAAAGATTTTATTTATTTGACAGTGAGAGAGACACAGCAAGAGAGGGAACACAAGCAGGGGGAGTGGGAGAGGGAGAAGCAGGCTTCCCACTGAGCAGGGAGCCTGATGTGGGACTCAATCCCAGGACCCTGGGACCATCACCTGAGCCGAAGGCAGATGCTTAATGACTGAGCCACCCAGGTGACCTCCAGCAATCATCTTTGCTGTGAAGTCTACTTTATTGGATATTAATATGGCCACCTTTCTTTCCTCTTATTCATGTTTATATGATATATCTTTCCCCGTCTTTTTACTTTAAATTGCCTATAATCATTATATGCAAAGTGAGTTTCTTGTGACAGCATATACTTGGGTCATGTTTCCTTAATCTATTCTGCCAATACCTGTCTTTTGATTGGTGTTTTTAGACCATATTAATTTAGTGTAATTTTGATATGTTAGAGCTCACATTTGCCATTTTATTTTGTTTTTTGTTCTTTCTGTTTTTCATGTCTCCATTTTCTTTTTGCTGCCTTCCTATGCATTCTTGAACATATTTAGAATCCTATTTTAATTTATCAGTAGTATTTTTTTCTTTCTTTTCTTTTCTTTTTTTTAAAGAGAGCACATGCACACATGAGCTGGGGAGGGGCAGAGGGAGAGAATCTTAAGCAGGCTCCATGCCCTAGTGCAGAGCCCAATGTGGGGCTCCATCTTACAACCCTAAGATCATGACCTGAGCTGAAATCAAGAGTTGGACACTTAACTGACTGAGTCACCCAGGCTCCCCTGAATTTATCGATAGTATATTTGAGGATAGTTTTTCCAGTGGATACTCTAGGTGTTACATTATCTGTACATAATTTATCACAGTATACTTATATTATTTTACCAGTTTGAGTGGAGTATAAAAACTTTACTTCCTTTACTTCCCTTTACCTTCCTCTGTATATAATTGCCTTAAATAGTTCCTCTACATATATTTAGAATACATTGACATTGTTACAGTTTTGCTTCAACTGTCAGTGATAGTTTAGAAAACTCAAAAAGAGAAAGAGAGCCTATTGTATTTACCCATATTTTTGATTTCTGTGTTGTGGGGTGTTTTTTGTAGTATTACTTCTGACACTAAATGTGTCACAACTAGGTGTTCTAGAATTCAATTAAATTCTGACACTAACCAACTGGAGTTATTGTCAGATTCCACAGATTTAAGGGCTTAGGCCTGCTGTAAGATTGTCGCCACTTTAGACCCAGATGCAGATAGGATGCCAAGGCTACCCACACTTCTACTCCACCAAATACAAATTTGAAGGTCCTCATAATACCCCCTTAAGATTCAATAATTCACTAGAACTCATAGAACTCAGGAAAACATTTTACTTACATTTACTGGAGTACAACTCAGGAACAGCCAAAGGAAGAGATTCATTAAGTTATTGGTGGTGGGAGTGGTGTGCCACAGAGCTCTCATGCCACTTTCCCAACAATGTATTCACTCAATGTATTCACTACTGGAAGCTCTCCAAACCCCATTGTTTAGAGGTTTTCATGGAGGCTTCATTAGGTAGGCAGTATTGATTAAATCACTGGTCATTGGTGACTGAACTAAATCTCTAGTCCCTCTCCCCTCAGCTGGTACTGAAAGCGCCAGCCTTGTAATCATAACTAGGTCTTTCTGGTGACCAGCTCCAATCCTGAAGCTATCTAGCTTCTTGTCCTCATCCCTCTAGCCAGGAGCCATCTCATTAACATAGAAAAGACATTCTTACTGCTCAGGAGATCCCAGGGATTTGGGGAGCTCCGTGCCATGAACCAGCTGAAGCTGGGAAAAAGAATAAATATTTATTTTTTAATTATACCACATGTGTTCTTTCTTCCTCCCTGATGTTCCAGGGTATCTTCTTTTTTTTTTTTTTTAAGATATTTATTTATTTATTTATTTATTTATTTATTTATTTATTTATTTATTTGAGAGAGAGAGAGAAACAGCATGAGAGGGGAGAGGGTCAGAGGGAGAAGCAGGCTCCCCGCTGAGCCAGGAGCCTGATGTGGGACTCGATCCCAGGACTCCGGGACCATGACCTGAGCCGAAGGCAGTCGCTTAACCAACTGAGTCACCCAGGCACCCTGGGGTATCTTCTTTTATCATTTCCTTCTTGTTTAGGAAGTTCCTTTAGCCATTCTTTTAGGTTGTTGTCTGCTAGGGACAAATTACCAGTTTTTTTTCATTTGAGAATGTCTTGGTCTTACCTTCATTTCTGTAGGATATTTTTGCTGGGTGTAGGATTCTGGGTTGACAATTCCTTTCTTTCAGGATTTAATAAATACCATGCAACTTACTCTGGCCTCCATGGTTTTAGTTAAGAAATCCTTTTTTTTAAACCTATAGGTAAGGTATTTTCTCTGGCTGCTTTCACAACTTTATCTTTCAGAGGTTTAATTATTATTTGTCATGGTATGAATTTGTTTGGGTTTATTCTGTTTGGGTTTTCTTTTGATTTTTGAATCTGTAGGTATATGTCCCTTCCCAAATTTGAGAAGCTTTCAGCCATTATCTCGTAGAGTACTTTTTTCAGCCATGCTCTCTTTTTCCTTTCTGAGGTAGGGATAACAAAAATACTAGATGTTTTGTTATAGTTTCACTTGTCCCTGAGGCTCTGTACACTTTTTTTTTCTCAGTTTATTTTCTTTCTCTTGATCGAATTGGGTTATGTCTATTATTCTGTCTTTCAGCTTACTGATTTTCCTCTGTCCCCTTTATTCTGCTGTTGAACTCATCCATTTTGGTTTACTATATTTTTTAATTCAAAAATTTCATTGAACTTTCTTTTATATCTTGTTTCTTTGTTGAGGCTTCCCGTTTTTTTATCTTTATTTTTTTTAAGATTATTTATTTATTTGATGGAGAGAGAGTGAGAGTGTGCAAGAGAGCACAAGCAGGGGGAGTGGCAGGCAGAGGGAGAAGCAGACTGTGCAGGGGGCCTGATGTGGGACTCGATCCCAGGGTCCTGGGGTCATGACCCAAGCGAAGGCAATGGCTTAACCAACTGAGCCACCCAGGCATCCCTGTTTTTTCATTTGTTTTAAGCTTATTTGTAATTGCTTGTTGAAGCATTTGTATCATGGCTGTTTAAACCTTTAAACAGTGAATTCTACTATCTCTGGTATCGTGGTGTTGGCATCTATTGATTATCTTTTTTTCTCGTTTTAGATATTCCTGGTTCTTAGTGTGATGAGTGATTTTTTTCTCTTGAAACTTGTACATTTTCTTATAGTGTTAGGAGATTCTGGATCTTCTTCAAGCCTTCTCTTTTAGCTAGCCTTTTCTGACATGGCTTTGCCAGTGGAAGGGTGGCTGCCACCTTGTTTGACAGGTAGAGGGACGTCCAGGTTTTCTACTGAGCCCTGTTGACACCTGAGGCAGGGCGGTGGGGGGCAGGGGGGGCTCCTTGTTTGTACTGGTCAGGATGGAAATTCCAGTGGAGTGCACCTGGTCTCCATGGACACTGCAGTGGAGGTGAAAGTTCTGACTCCCACTGGGGCCTCTCCTGATACTTCTCCACTGGAATGGGTGGGAGCACCTTATTACTGTAAAATAAGGGTGCAAGTCCAGTTTACCCTCATAATCCACTGATTACCATCTGGCAGGAAGGAAAGACCTGGCTCCTTATTTGGCCTTCTCTGAGATCCCCTGGTGGGGATGTTGGAGTACCCTGTTACTGTTTCATGAGGTTGGAAGTCTTAGCTCTCCTTACTTGGCCTTTGCTGGTGAGGTTGCGAGTGGAGCCACAGTGTATTCTGTGATGTTTGGCTGGAGAATGGTTATTGAATTAAAGGTCTTTTGTCTTGCTAGGCTGCCCCTTGCTTAGTCCTTTGGCTAGAAGAGGCTTTTGTTAGGCTTTTTTTTTTTGGTGGGGGGGGTGGTTGCCAGCTTCCTTAAGGCCAAGTCTGGGATCTAAAAGGCAAAAAGAAATCCTAGTGAACTCATCGCCATGACTTTCCTCAGATCCCAAACTCTGTAGTTGGTCTGCCTTTTCTTTCCTCCTTTCAGACTCTTTTCATGTTTGTTTTATATGTGATATCTAGCAGTTCTTGTGCTTAGAGGGAGAAATGAGGAAAAGTATGTCTACTCCATCTTCCTGAAAGTGGAAGTTGCCTATTTCTTTTAAAGCTAGCACCTCTTGACTCTTATATCAAATCCTTATTCTGAGTATTCTGTCCTATAATAATTCTGATCCCAGAGACATAGAAACAAGGAGTCCATCCATCCCTGTTCACTTGGAGAGTAATTCATACTAGATAGGGCTCTGTGCTGCAGCCAGAGAAATATGCTATTAGGCAGTAGCTCTTGGTTTTCAGTGTTATCTTGTCCCTCCTTCTGTCCACCTACTTATTGGTCTTACTAGTCTCTTCATGTAAGTCAGTGATTTGGCATTAAAATTTTTATTTTACTGCTTTGTCCACAGATTAAGGTAAGTAATTCAAAAATAATAGATTGCTAATATTTAAATTTTACTTTAGAAAATACTTTACTTTAGAAAATTTAAAGTATTATTTTTTTTATACAGGCATTGAAGAAAAATTTAGGCCCTTTTATGTAGTTCAATTAGAAGAAAATGTAGAAGACGATGTGACAAGTTTAAAGGTAGGTAACCTAGCAGGTACTCAAAGCATAACATATCAAAACATATATATTATCAATCTTGAAAACCAAGGCAGTATAATTTGTTACTAAGATTTGAGGTAAGCGAGCTTGATAACCACTTGAAGAAAATTAGCAATTTTATACAGATATCATCAAGTTGGCATACTGGACCCATTCCTCCATCAAAACTAATGAAATGAGAAAAATTATATATAGCAATATGAAAACAAAAGCACAATGTCACTGGAATAGAATGGAAAGTACCGTAGGTGGATCAGTCATTTTGAAGAATTCTTGAAAGATAGAAAGCCAACAGAATTATATTTGCTAAGTCATAGAACAGAAGAAGAAAATGCTAACCCAAAACATAATGCTGAAGAAGAACTGGTGGAGCAAGCCTTGGGTCCGTGTGTACAAGAAACAGAATGGTCACCTGGGACATTGATGATAAGATTGTCATTCGGGAACCATGGTTGTGCCAGTTACAAAAGTTGGCTCCTCCCCCTGATTCCCTTGCACTAAGCAACAGATGAGAGCAGCATCTGCCTCAACTTGAAGCAGTGAAGTTGGTGTCTGGGGTCTAAGAGGTATGTCAAAGGTTGATACCAGCTAAGTAACGAAGAGAAACAAAGACCTTCCCTACATACACACTTAGAAAGCAAGTTGCTGGCCTAAGTCTTATAGCAACATGAGGGGAAGACTACAGTAAGTAAAACAGGAAGGCATATGGAGATTTTAAAATAAAGATAAAAAACCAGAGAGTCAAGAATTACCAGACTTTTGAGGGATACCTACACTCTAAAAGGAGAGGTATCCAGTGGAAACCGCTCTTGGGCATCCAAAGGCCATCAGGAAGGATAGTTACTAAGGCTAAAAAAGCATTACCACAATAATCAGGAATATTTCATAATGATAAAAAGTTCAATTCACCAGGAAGATAATAACAGCTTTAAATATGTATATGCCCTAAATAACATGGCCTCAATACATACAAAGTAAAACTTGACAAAACTCAAAGGAGAAATAGACAAATTGGAGATTTGAATATAGATTTCTCACTGATAGAACAACTGGACAAAAAAAAAAATCAGTAAGGATATAGAAAATTTGAAGAACATGATTAACATTTGACTGAATGGAAAGAAATAAAACACTGCATTTAATAACTGCAGAATACTTACCTTTAAAGGCTTTTCCAAGAACATACAGAACATACTTTAAAATTGACCATGCCCTGGGAAATAAAACAATTATCAACCAATTTAAAAGGATTGTAATCATATAAAGAATTTTCTCTGATTTTATTTCAGTTATGCTACAAGTTAATCTTAAAATTAGAAAATCTCATGTGGTTAGGAGTTAAGAAGTATATTTTTAAATACCTGTGGATCAAAAAGGGAAATCACAATGGAACTTAGAAAAACTTAAAACTGAAGACTAACAGGGCATCTGGGTGGCTCAGTTGGTTAAGCGACTGCCTTCGGCTCAGGTCGTGATCCTGGAGTCCCGGGATCGAGTCCCGCATCGGGCTCCCTGCTCAGCGGGCGGTCTGCTTCTCCCTCTGACCCTCTTCCCTATCGTGCTCTCTCTCATTCTCTCTCTCTCAAATAAATAAATAAAATCTTAAAAAAAAAAAAAAAACTGAAGACTAACAAAAACACTACATATTAAAACAAAATGCAAATATGACTAAGAAAAAAACTTAAAGGAAATACCAAAATGTTAATTTTGTGCTTGAAGTGGAGGCAGTACGTGTAGGTTTCTTTTTAAATATAATTCTGTACATTTTCTATATTTTCAATAATGAGTAGTATCACTTTTATAGCAAAAAAGTTTCTTTTTCTACTTTTTTTTTATTTTGGTAAAATATACATAACATAAAATTTACCATCTTACCCATTTTTTCTTTTCTTTTTTAAAGATTTATTTATTTATTTTAGAGAGTGAGCGCAATCGCACATGGGTGGGAGGAGGGCAGAGGGAGTGGGAAAGAGAGTCTTAAGGCGACTGGGTGCTGATCGCAGAGGCTGACGCAGGGCTCTATCTATATCATGACCTGGAGATCACGATCTGAGCGGAAACCAAAAGTCAGTCCCTTAAAGGACTGCACCACCCAGGTGCCCCACCATCGTACCCATTTTTAAGTGTACAGTTCAGTAGCATTAAGTACACTCACAATGTTGTACAAATCGCTAGTATCCATTTCCATTTTTAAAAATCCCAAACAGAAACTCGGTATCCATTAAATAAGAGCCCCTCATTCCTCCCTTTCCCCAGCCCCTGGTAACATTTAATTCCAGTTTCTATGAATTTGCCTCTTCTAGGTACCTTACAGATGTGGGGATCAGACAGTATTTGTCTTCTTGTGTCTACCCTGTTTCACTAAGGGTCATGTTTTCAAGGTTCATCCATGTTGTAGCATGTGTTAGAGCTTCACTCCTTTTTAAGGCTGAATAATTCTCCATTTTATGTGTATATCACAGTTTGATTATTGATTCAGCTGTGATGGATACTGAATTGTGTCCACCTTTTATCTGTGAATAAGGCTGCTATGAACATTGGTGTATGGTTTTTGTTTTTTTTTTTTTTTTTTTTGAGCTCTTCCCTTCAATTCTTTTGGGTATATACATAAGAGTGGAATTGCTACGTTGTATGATAATACTATGTTTAACTTCTGAGGAACCATCAAATTGTTTTCTATAATGGCCCTACCATTTTACATTTCCACCTACAATGCACAAGGTTCCAATTTCTCTACATTCTCACCAACACTTTTCATGCTCTGGGTTTTGTTTTGTTTTTTAAATAATAGCCATTCTAATGAGTGTGAAGTCATATATATCTTACATGGTGGTTTTAATGGATATTTTCTTTTTTTTTTTTAAAGATTTTATTTATTTATTTGAGAGAGAGAGAATGAGAGACAGAGAGCATGAGAGGGAAGAGGGTCAGAGGGAGAAGCAGACTCCCTGCCGAGCAGGGAGCCCAATGTGGGACTCGATCCCGGAACTCCAGGATCATGACCTGAGCCGAAGGCAGTCGCTTAACCAACTGAGCCACCCAGGCGCCCCTAATGGATATTTTCTTAATGACTAATGATGTTGAGCATCTTTTCATGTGCCATTTGTAGATCTTTAGAGAAATGTTTATTCAAGCCCTTTGGTCATTTTTGAATTGAGTTGTTTTACTATTGAATTGTATGAATTCTTTATATAATCTGGATATTCATCCCTTATCAGAGATATATGATTTGCAAATATTTTTCTTCCTATTCCATTTCACTCTCTTGATGGTGTCCTTTGATGCACAGAGGCTTTAATTTTGATGTTGTCCAGTTTATTTATTTTTATTTTGTTGCCTATGTTACTGGTGTCCTATCTGAGAAATTATTGTCAAATCAAATGTCATGAATCTTTCCCCCTATGTTTTCTTCTAATGTTTATGTGGTTTGAGCACTTAAGCTTTGGTCCATGTGAGTTAATTTTTGTATATATTAACGGTAAGGGTCCAGCTTCATTCTTTTAGGTGTGGATATCCTGTGTTCCCCCATTGCATGGTCTTGGCACCCTTGTTGAAAATCAGTTAGCCATGCAAGGGTTTATTTCTGGGTTCTCTATTATCTTCCATGGTCTCTGCCTGTCCTTTGACCATTACCACACAGTTTTGATTATTGTAGTTTTGTAGTAAGTTTTGAAATCAGGAAGTGTGAACCCTCCAAATTGGTTCTTCTTTTTTAAGGTTGTTTTGGCTATTTGGGAAAAAAGTTTATTTTTAAAAAAAGATTTATTCCTTGTAAGAGCTACAGGAAATCTCTACCATTTGAAAAGATTTGTTTTTCTTATAATAATTTTCTGGAACTATTTTCTACTGCTTACTAAGGTGTACATTTATGCTGTTAATTACAGAAAGAGTATCCAGACCCAGCCCAAAATTCATTTGTGAAGAGAATGCATTCTCTCCAGATTGACTGTACAGCAATACCTCCAAGCAGGTCAAATTCAGGTAACATCCGATGATTGAAAGTAATGTATTCACTTGTTTGTTCATGCATTCACTCTATTCTCAAAAATACTCTTCATGACCATAAAGAAACAGAAGAAGCTATAAAATATTTAAAGAAATTTATAATATATTTGGGAGTAAAGATACATATATTTGAAAGAGTAAATAGCAGTGTATTCACCAAAATCACAAAGCATCCTGAACATAAGAGGCCTAACATATCTGATAGGAAGAAAGTGACAGCTCAGGAACAAGAGGGGACGTGTGTGGAAGCAAGGTCCTTGAGGTCAGGGATGACAGATTCAGAGAACAAGCAGAGAGGTTGATCTCAGATTCAAGGAGGGATACTTTTTTCATTATAACTAAAGGAAAAACAGAGTATAGGATATTGAAACCACTTTATTAGCTATCTGTCTTAGGACAAATTAACCTCTTGTAAACGTCATCCATCAAATCATGATAATAATTGCTCCTACTCTTACAGGGCTTTTAAAGAATAAAAGAAGCCATGGAAAGTGCTTAACACCAAGCTGCTCCTGTTCTTATTTTGTAGCCCTGCATCCCATCAAGGAGACAGCCACCTTCTCTGCTACAACACAAATCCCTCTCTTCCTTGCTCATTCCTGTGACACTCACATTTCTGTTGCCTGTTCAAATTTCCCTAGTGCTCTCTCACCACCATGCAGGTACTTCTACGAATTACCTATATAGGTAATATAGGTAGGAAGAGGACCATCAAGTAAATGCTTTTTTATTTGTTCGCAAAGGTTTCAGTATGTTATTCTGAGATAAGATGTATGATGGTGCTCAGCTTTTATTTTACTTCTTGTTGCTTTTTGAAACTCTTTCCAATGTTGATCATTTCTTCTCAGCCCCAGAACAGCCCAGCTCGCTGCACAGTTCCCAGGGACTTGGGATAGGTCCCGTGGAGGAGTCCTGGTTTTCTCCCTCCCTAGAGAACCAGCAGGAGGAGAATCAGCTCAGCTTGCAGAGTAAACTCCAGGAGGAAGCCAACTACCATCTTTTTGGCAGCCGCATGGACAGGCAGACAAAACCGCTCAGACAGAATGTGGCTTATAATAGAGAGGAGGAAAGGAGACGAAGGGTCTCCCATGACCCTTTTGCGCAGCAGAGACCTTATGAGAATGTTCAGAACCCAGGAGTAAAAGGCCTTCCTTATTCTAGTGCAACCAGTCCTGGTAATGCACTACACCAACCCACAGGGCTAACCAGCCAACCGCAAGTACTATACTGGAACAATGGACTGTACAATCCATTCCCTTTTGGAACAAGACCACAGGATCTGGGAACAGCAGGTTCAAGAGTTTGGTATGGGCCAAATCCAAGCCATATGCCAAGCGTGCATAAAACTCCAGTGCCTGAGACCAACCTACTGGGAAATACACCCACCCTTCCATTCATCTCCGTCCCATCAAGAGGTAAACAGTTTTTTTAGCTACAATTTTTTTTTTTAAATGTTTCTGAAAATAAAGCAGCCATTAGCTCTGTTGTAGACTCTAAGGTAACAAGGGTGAGTTGCTTGTGGTGTTCAGCCGCCAGATGCAATTTGCAACCGTGGAATAGTCTCCATCAGACCCCTTGGCCTCAGTTCAGGTGGGATTCATTGCAGCTGCCTGCAAGTGTTGGGTTACAGGTCCTTCCTTGTAACTGGTAGGCATTGTCTGCTCTAATCTGCATCACAGTGGTCCCATTGTACCCAATCTGTGATGGAAGTGAAGGTCACTGCTTGTGTTCTTTTACTTGCTTGCTGTTTTCTGAAGGTTAAGAAAGAAGTCTTGGATATTTTGATTCTTATCTTATATAGGCCAAAGACTGCCATTTGTGATGAAACCAAAATATTGGGCTACCATCACCACCATTTATCTCCAGAGCTCTTTTCATCTTCCCAAACTGAAATTCTGTACTCATCAGACACTAATTCCCCAGTCCACCTCCCATCCCGGCAGCCACCATTCTACTTTGCGTCTTTATGAATTTGACTACTCTAGGGTACTTCATATAAGTGGAATCATACAATCTTTGTCCTCTTGTGACTGGCTTATTTCACTGAGCACAGTGTCCTAAAGGTTCATCTATGTTGTAGCATGTATCAGGATCTCCTTCCTTTTTAAGCCTGAAAAATATTCTATTGTCAGTATATAACACATATTGCTTATCTGTTCCTCTGTTGATGGACATTGGGTGGCTTCCACTTTTGGGCTGTTGTGAATAATGCTGCTATAGACAGGGGTGTATAAATCTTTGTTTGAGGCCCTGCTTTCATTCCTTTGGGTATATACCCAGAAGTGGAATTGCTGGATCTTAGGGTAATTCTATTTTTAATTTTTTTGAGAAACCTCCATACTGTTCACCACACCATTTTGTATTCCCACCAGCAGCACACAGGGGTTCCAGTTCATTCACATCCTTGCCAACACGTGTTATTTCTGTTGTTGTTTTGTTTTTGTTTTTATAGTAGTCATCCTGATGGATGTGAGGTTGGTTCAGTTACATTTTAAAGAAGAAAATTTCAAAGGTTGGCATAGGATAAATAATTTAACTTACACATCTGGAGTAAAGCTCTGCCCTTTTACCATGTGGTATTTATTTCTTTTGCTTTCAGTCTAGATATACTTACCTGTGTGTTTCACTCTATTCAGATGAGTCTGCGAAATGTACCATATACAACAGTGCTGGCATTCAGGTTGGAGACCATAATTATATGGAGATTAGTGGAATGAGTTCAGTGCTACCAGACATGAACTTGAAAGAAGAGCCAGCTTCTAAGTACCAAGATATCTTTGGTAAGATGCCCTTTAAGGACCTGTCATCTAGCAACCTGAAACTTTCTTACTTGTTTAGAGGGATAGAGTGGAATCCTGAAATTTTTCCAGTTATTTTCCCTGAAAGTTGCCCCATGTTTTCTCTGTAAAATGTCTCTGTAATTTCCGTATAATTCCTTTGTGGTTTATTTATGTTTAATATGGGGATAATTACAATACCTAATTCACAGATTTGTTGTGAAAATTAAATGAGTCAATATGTATAAAGAGCTTAGAACACTGCCTAACACATAGTAAGATCTATGAAAGTGTTGAACACATCATCATCATCATCATGATCAATATCACTACTCAGACCTAAGAGAGGTAGGTCCCTCAGGTCTTCATCAAAAGGGATTCTGGGGCGCCTGGGTGGCTCAGTTGGTTAAGCGACTGCCTTCAGCTCAGGTCATGATCCTGGAGCCCCGGGATCGAGTCCCGCATCGGGCTCCCTGCTCAGCAGGGAGTCTGCTTCTCCCTCTGACCCTCCCCCCTCTCATGTGCTCTCTCTCATTCTCTCTCAAATAAATAAATAAAATCTTTAAAAAAAAAAAAAAAAGGATTCTGAAAAGATAGAAGACTATGCCCTCAACAGCACCTCTGTTATAAAAACAAGAGAGCTTTCTCTTACAGGGTTCCACTCTGCAGGCTCATAACGTTAATCCCAAAACACAACCTGGGAAACAGGCATGAGGCCAAAACAATGGGATTTAAGAACGCAGCTTTATGATTAACCCCAGGGCTGGCAAAATGTTTCTGTCAAGTGCCAGATAGTAAATATTTTAGGTTTCACTGGCCCTGAGGTCTCTGTTGCAACTACTCACCTGACATTGCAATGCAATAGCAGCCACAGACAATATGTACATATGTACGTGGCTGTGTTCCAGTAAAACTTTTTTTACAAAAACAGGCAGCAGGCCAGATTTGGCCCAGAGGCCATAGTTTGCCAATCCCTGGCCTAATCCATTTGAAGAATAGTCCTTAGAGAGGAGGTTCCTAACTCTTGGGGTGACACAGGTACCCTTGAGAATCTGATGAAACCCAGGGTCCCTCTCCCAGAGAGGTGTTGACAAAATCTGGGACGTTTTTGGACTGCTGACATCCAGTGGTGATGACAGAAATGCATTGTGGGGAGCTAAGGAAAGAATGGGAGTTGCAGCGTGAGGGGGGATGCTAAGGAAAGAATGGGCATGGGGAATGAGATGTCTTTTTCCTTATATTCAGTTTATTGGGCTGGGATGAGGATCAAGGAAAATGTGTGTGGTGGTGATTTTATACTTTAGTTTCTTTTTGTTATTTTTATGAAGGCCTAAGAGGAAGGAACCAGTAGAAAGGGAGGCTGTGGCTGTAGGAGAAGAGAAGATAACACTTAGGGTAAAGGAGAGAGGAGTCCAAACAGACCTTGAAAAGTAGATACCTCATTCCTTAAAAGATAAGGGAAGGCATTGTAATTGAAAAGTTTGCACTTGATGGTCTTGGTTTCCCTAAGTAAGAGGAAAGTGAACTGTAGGGGGCAGGGGATCAGGAATTGAATGACCTTGATTCTGGCCAGATATAAGTAGACAATGCCAAAAGGAACAAAAATGGTGTTTTCTTCCCTCTTTACATCAGGAAGGTCTGATATTAACAGGGCCACTGGCTAAGGTTGTATAGAACAGCCTCGTAGCCAAGCAGGGCTTTTATTCCCAATGCCGTCAGCTGTAGCTCGGAGAGGTATCTGCTAAGAGGAAGAGGTTCTCTATTGTACTCACATAAACATTCCAAATGGGCTTCCAGACATGTAAAGTATCACCTCACGGGTCAACAACTCTATAATTAATAAATTATCTTTTTTATTGTCTCCTGATACTCTTTATACAGGTTTTTGAAACTAGAATGTTCAAATGGGTTATAGCCTGATGCCTTCTTCTCTTTTCTGTTTGGCAGAAAATATCACTAGTCTGACTGATAAACATCTGAACCCAGTCAGGGAAAATCTGGGAAAGCAATGGAAAAACTGTGCCCGTAAGCTGGGCTTCACTGAACCTCAGATTGAGGAAATTGACCATGACTATGAGCGAGATGGACTAAAAGAAAAGGTTTACCAGATGCTCCAAAAGTGGCTGATGAGGGAAGGCAATAAGGGGGCCACGGTGGGAAAGCTGGCCTATGCGCTCTACCAGTGTTCAAGAATAGACCTCCTGAACTATTTGGTACATATCAGCCAGAGCTAACTCCAGAAGGGGCTTTGGCAGCATGAGGTAATCTCCTCACCTAGTAAGTAACCCGCTAGAAGTGTGCTGCCTCAGATCCTTCAGAATTCTCTCCTCACTGATACAGGTTCTCTGCATAAAAATCTCCCGCATTCCATAGCTGGAGAATGGGAAAGAAATCTACAGTGAACAGCCTACTAACCAGGAAGACCTATTAATGGCTGAGACCCACTCCAAAAAGAAGCCTAATTGGGTTTTGAAAGGGAGAGAGAGATACTTGAGGAAGATAATTTTCTTTCAGTTCATTCCGTAACCTTCCGCAATGACATTCATTTAATTTCCTGGAGTTTTGTTTCAGCAAGAGAAAAAAAAATTCAACTTTCTTATTTTATGCTCTCTTCTCCACATAGGCTCCTGTTATCACCAAAGTACAGTGAAATTGTGAGTTCTCTTCAACTAGTTTTTTTTTGGTATTCTAACCACAGTTCATTCCAAAACTCTAAGGTCTGTTAACTTCAGTATCAAATGTTGTGTCAGTCACCACAGGCTTCAAGAATTACATGCAGTCTCCACTCCATAAATTAACTGAAGGGATTTTAAGGAGTACTAAAACAGAAAAAAAAAAAAAAAATAGAGAACAAAAATATCAGAATTTTCCAGGTGGTTGTTGCAAGGAATTACTGCTAATTGTGGTGACTACATCAATTCTTGATGAAGTTTTTAAGTTCTTTCCTAGCATTCTGATACTTTATGTACTTTCCCAACCTCTGTGCCCTGCAGAGGTTGCAGGGAATATTGATCTCTTCACACCCGGCTGTGACTGGAGCTTCAGGGCTGATCACTGTTGAGCAGCTTCCTCAGCTTACCCCAGGATACTGTAGAAATATTTTCATTTTTTTCTGTGAGCTGCTGTGATGTAAAAAAAGGATGCTTCAAAGTCTGATAATTGTGCCTCTAACACTGGACCTTTCAAAGCCCACCCGAAACTCAGGAATGAGTGAAAGGAACCAGAAGACTAGAAGACTGAAGGCAAGCAGCCCATCCAGTATCACTGCCTGCATGTGGCTAAACAGAGAGGGTGTGTCATTGTGCTCAGCCCTTCCAGGAAGGAGGGAGAGAAGGATGCAGTATGGTGACTCTGGATGTCAGAACAGATTCTAGGGTCTGGTGGGCTGATAACAGTATTGTGGTTGGTGATTCTAAAATCCCGCTAGCCCCAGCTGAGACACACACACACACACACACACACACACACCGACACACACACACACACACACACACACACACACCCAACACCTGAAGTGGGACTGTAAAACAGAATGTCTCAACTTCTGCACTATTGGCATCTTGGGCCAGATAATTCTTTGTTATGGGGGCTGTCCCGAGCATTGTAGGATCTGGATATCTGAAAGTATCCTCTACCCACTAGATGTGAATAGTGCCATTCTCCCCTCCTCCTGTCCCCAGTTGGGACAAGCCAAAATGTCTCGAGACATTGCCAAATGTTCCCTGGAAGGACACAGGTGCCCCCGTTGAGAAGAGCCCTGCTACAAAGTAATGAACCTCAGTCTCTTACCCACACATATCTAGGCTCACTACTTAGTTGCCACATAGCATTAGATCACACAGACTGAAAGAAAAATTGGATGGAGAAAGAGTCCCAAGCTTTGGTAGAGAGGAGTGGGTGGATGATTGCTTTTCTAAATGTATCCCTTGTACCTCTATCCTAAGTGTTTAAATTCTCTAAATTCCAAAGCAATTGGATGATCAATGTTAAGAGGCAAAAAAGGTATTTTTAATGGACTTTTAAAAATAAAATTTTGTACCTCAAATATAAGCAACTGAAATGATGTGTTTGTATAAATGAAACCATTTGGGCTTCTCCACTTAGGTTGGCATTTCCTATACGTACTCTCCCTTTCACCCTCCTGCTATTAGCAGCCAAGAGGAAGCTGAGAGTAAAAAGAAGAGAAGCTTCTGGACAGCTTTTTGGCTCTCAGGATAAAAATGCGCTGCCTTGAGAGCCTGCAGCCCCGCTGTCCTTCAAACATGGTTCAGAAGTCTTTCTTTCAGCCCCCACTCTCTTAAAAACTGGACTGAAAAGAGCCAAATTTGTATCTGAAGAGTTTCAATACAAGAAAATCAATTGGGCAGAAAATCAATTAAGTGAGATGGCACGGACTACAAAATGAGAAATCATACTTGGTTCTGCAAAAGACCCTAAGATTTCTACTGTAAAGAACGCCCACTTCCAACTCTTACAGCTTGTGAAATCAGCGGGTTTTCCACTTGCTGTGGTTACAGTATTTGTTTGGGGTCCATCATATGAAGTTAGGTCTTCAGGAATAGTTCTTTCTTTCTCAGAAAATGTTTTAAATAGTATTTCGATGTACATTTTAATGTGTGTTATTTACAAACGTTTTTCTTTTATAATAATGTGAATAAAACTAGGTGTTACTAAGATAAATGACTTAGCCAATTGCAGATAAAAATGTTTTGTGTCAGCAGCAGGCTGTGACACTACAATGGAAAACAAGCTGAACCTGACTTTATGTAAAAACTTCCTTGCCAGAATGTGCAATGGTAGATGATATTGTTAGTATTTTAGTATTGGTTTCTCTCCATACAAGAATAACCATGTCGGGATGCCTAGGCGGTTCAGTCGGTTAACCATCTGCCTTTGGCTCAGGTCATGATCCCAGGGTCCTGGGATCGAGTCCCGCATCTGGCTCCCTGCTCAGCGGAGAGCCTGCTTCTCCCCCTGCCTGCCGCCCCACTGCTTGTGCTCTCTCTCTCTGACAAATGAATAAATAAAATCTTTTAAAAAAAAAAAAGAAGAACCATGTCAACAAGATCGATTCTTTTAGTCACATCTGTTGTTGTAGGATTAAAAAAAAAAAAATCCACTAACTGCCAAAACTGAATTTAATACAACACCGCGGTTTAAATTTTAAATTTAACCCATCAGGTTTTAGGGTTTTAGGGGCAGGAAGTGAAAGATTAATGATTTTTACCCATTGCAATCAGGCAGGGTTAATATGCAATTTCACTGCAAAGGACTGAAGTCAAGAAAACAACAACAACAACAAAAGAACAAAGCAAAACACTAGGTGTCTATGTGGTCAAGATTTTAGAAATATGACTACAAAGAAATCATTGAAGGCCTAATGCTAGTCCAGTGAATTACATAACAAATAACAATCCAAGTACAGGTTGTGAAATCAAGCAGGCTTAAATTCTCGTCTGCCACTCCTTTGCTGTGTATGGAGCGCCTGCTTCCTAACCTCTCTTAGCCTCAATTTTCTCTTCTAGTAATAGGGCAATAAAGTTGATGTGAGGATCAAAATAATGCATCATAAGGTGCCCAGCACAGTTATTTTTAAAACTGTACAATAGTGTTATACATAAAGGACCAGTTCTCAATTGTGCACTTAAAAATCAATTGTGACACCGATAACCTAAAGCCTCACAGTGCTGTTTCTGCTTCTCGGTAAGATAACACGCTAAAATTGTACAATTATTTTTACTCTCATGATCTCTGACCAGAAATCCCAAATCAACGTCTCAGGAAAAAAGAAGGAAACCTTGACCCACCAAAGGTTTCTGAAAGTCAGATGATAGTAATCAACTGAAATGTATTTCTCTTTCCTTCTATGCGGGAAATTGATATGTCACATTTATGTTGAGAGAATATTTTTGCATAATCCATTTTTAGGCCCGCCTTGCCTTTATCGCTCAAGAAACTCAAATGGCCAGTGGGGATACTGCAGGTATCAGAACTTTCCATGGCTGTAACACTTTAAAGAGCACTGTGTGTATAGGACTATTTACAATAGAAGGGTCTCATGGAAGAGGAAGAATGTGATATGCAAGGAAGCCTCAGCTATCCTGGATAATTGGAGCCAAGGCTAAACAGTGACCGTAAATCTGCCAGTTATTTCCAGTTAAGTCAGAGTGGTAGCCAGAATTAGAGCGGTAGTTTTTTCTCCACTGAATTGTGAATTGCAGGTAATGTTTATAATCTTTAGAAAGCTGCAATTATATGATCTGAAGAAGAAAAATATTTTAATTGTGATAAAATACAAATAAAACTTACCATCTTAACTTCTAAGGAGATAGTTCAGTGGCATTAAGTACACTCACATCCTCCTGCTACCACCACCATTTCTATCTCCAGAACTCCTTTCATCTTACAAAACTGAAACTCTGCCCCCATTAGGCACTAAATCCCCATCCTCCCCTTCCGGCATCCCTTGGCAAACCACCTTTCTACTTTGTCTCTTTGAATTTGCCTACTCCTCATCTACATGAAATCATACAGTATTTGTCCTTTTATGACTGGCGTATTCACTTAGTATAATGTCCCAATGTTCATATTATGACGTATGTCAGAATTTCCATCCTTTTTAAAGAACAATATTCTGTTACATGTATACACATTTATACTTTCATCCCTTCATTGACATTTGGGTTGCTTTCCACCTTTTGGCTGTTGTGAATAATGCTATGACCATGGGTGTATAAATATCTTTGAGACACTGTTTTCAATTCTTGAGGGTATATACCCAGAAGTGGAATTACTGGATCTTATGGTAATTCTAGGTGTAATTTTATAAGGACCCACCATGCTGTTTTCCACCGCCACTGCACCATTTTACATTCCCACCATTGGTGCACCGGTTCCAATTTCTCCACATCCTTGCCAATACTTACTATTTTCTGGTTTGTTTGTTTGTTGACAATAGCTATACCAATGGATGTGAGATGGTATGAAGGTAAATTTTTAATCCCATCATTCTTAGAAGCAAATGCATTTCACCTCACCGATAGCTGCCAGCCTGAAGCCCCCCTTCTCTCACCCATCCCTCCGGAGCCGCTCCTCACCATCCACTCCCTGAAGATGGGCGGATGGGACCAGTCCTTGAAAGGACCAGTCACCGTGGCGACGAGCGGGGCAGAGCCCACTGGGACGTGCTCCTCGTGAGCCAGAGCTGGCACCCCGAGAGGAGACGATCTGTGTTGCAGTGCCCGTGGGATCCCAAGCCCCGTTTCTGTCAAGGGTCAGAGACAGCCCAGCGGGCTACGCGGCCAAGGACCTCAGCGTTGACAACGGTAGGCTGGCGGAAGGGGACCAATGCTGCCATCTCCCGGCTGAAGTCCCGGCGCAAGCATGTTCCCATGCAGCCCGGCGGAGCGGGCCCTCGGCGCATGCGTGTTTCCTAGAGACTCAGCCAGCGGGCCAAGGGCAGCGGGTGGGGAGAGGCGCCGGCTTGTTCTCCTGTGGCGCTGCCGGGCCCTCCCGGGGCAGTGGGTGGATCCCGGCGCAGGCGCGCTCCGAGGCTGGGCGCCACTGTGATCATGAATGCGGCGCCAAACAGCTCGGTTTTGCGGCGTCTGCGGATCCTCCTGTCAGCTCTGAAGCCCGGGAACCCGGTCCCTCGTGCCGGGCCTGCAGCCGCATTCGGGTAATGCTGCCCGCTTCCCTCCGGGGGCCCGCGCGGCCAGGTCCGCGCTCTGGGGGGCGGCGGGAGAGGGGCGCGCTAGCTGGGGGGCAGGCTGGGCGGTGCGAGTAGCGGCCGTGGACGCAAGGTCTCCTCCGCCTTCTTGCCCTTACACGGCGACCCGGAGCCTGCGCGACGTGGGTGCACGGGAGGCGGTGGGGCTGTCCTCCACCTCTGCTACTCCGGGACTGAGCACTTCAGCCGTGCATCGGCTTCAGTTCGGTGACTCTGGAGCCTTAAAGGACTTGGTGATGGAGTTCAAGCCCTTCATTGTGCAGACGAAAGAGACCCAGGGAGGTAACGGTAATTTGCTCTCAGCCACAGACACTCTCACGACAGAGGTTAGAATCCCAAACTCTTCATTCTTATTCGTTGCTCTGCCCAGTCTCTTCACACCTTCAGGACTCTGATCTCTCATGCTTCTTGTATTAAAAAACAACAACAACAACAAAAAAACCAGCCTGAGAATGTCCGTGACCTGTTAGCTCTCATAGTCCCGGGTCCGAAGTCCCAGCGTTGTCTTTTTTTTTTTTTTTTTTGCTGATTTTGAACTTTAATGTGCAAAAGGACCATCCTGAGCACCTGGGAAAATTCAAAATCTTTGCCTGACTCTGAGGTTCTGATGTAGCCGGAAAGGCCAAGAATCTGCCTTTTTCTTTTCTGACTCCCTATCCCCCATCCTCACATATACTTTGAGATAAAAAAAACAAAACTAGATTAATCTCAGACCTACTGTCTTAAAAATGGGTGCCCTTGGTCCCAAGAGACACTAAGCAGAAAATGTGGTTAGAGCAGCATGAGTCTTGTTCTACTTTATTCCCTATACACCTACCTGTAGACTTTACACACAAACGTACACAGGGCATGTATGCAATTAACTGGTGATGAGTCAGTTCCATTTATGACTAGGGAAAGTCAAATCCCAAATGGGTACTTGGTGTTTAGAACTTCAGTTGATCCAATGTGGAAACTTCTCATTTGAAAATTTAATTTGGAAGGAGAAGGGAAAAATCTGACCAGCTTTAAATTTTTGTTGTGATTAACTAGTTCCTGAGTTTCGTATTTGATTTAAGTTCTTTTTTATTATTATTTTAGAACTTTTAGATTTTCAGGACTATTTTAATATAGGTGGAAAAATAGGTCAATGTTCACAGCTCTATAAATAAACATTGAAAAATGGCAATTTATCCAGTTTCCTATTTGCAGAAAGAGATTGAAATAAGGTTACTATGTACCAATACCCAAGTTAAGATAGGTTATTTAATGGTTGCAGGAAGGCCTCATCCATTTAGTGCAAATCATTCTTCCTAAAGTATCTCTGAAAGACAGGTTTCTCTGGATTTTGAATTGCCATTTTGTAAATGCAGTTGCAAGTTGATATTACACGTAATCAGAGAAAACCAGCAGTGGTATTGGTTGATCCTGAAATGAAGCTGCAGCCCAATATAAGTAGGTGAAAGCACCACTTTAAGACCTTTGTTTCAAAACAGCCAGTACCCAGCCTACACTTGAGTTGTATTCCAAAAGCTTGTTTTGTCTGTAATTTGGAACTCTGGCTCTTTTTTATTTTATAATCTGTAAACTGCTTTGTTCCAGGATCAGGTAAAAAAAATAATAGTAATAAAAACCTAACAACCTGCCAGAAGAAAAATGTCTTCTGAGTTCACCTTGGGTTGTTCTGCCTGAGAATCAGAGACCCTCCTTTCCCCTGGCACCTGCCATCACCTTCTTTCTGTCCGGCAGTCAGGGTGCGTGGGGCCCTGGGGCCAGAGCCTCATTGGGAGACTTTGTTCAGCCTTGACCTAACAGAAAGAACATGGATTCTGGTGTTTACATGGCTGCATCGCCACTTCCTAGCTGCACAAATGTGAGCAAGTTACTTAACCTCTCCAAGCCTAGTGCCTTGCAGAATTGTTCTGAGGATTAGAGACAATATATGTAAAGGGCCTGGAATATAATAAGAATTCACTAATTCGTAGCTACAATTAGTACTGATACAGATTAGTAATGCAGTGTGTAAAAGATGCAAAGTAAGCCATCAAAATTCATTTAATTCCAAGCCCTACGGGTAGCTCCTACTTTATTGTAGCTAATGGTTACTTTGGAAAAAATATACAAAAAAAAAAAAAAATAGCTGAACATCAGATATACGGAGAATATGTAGGACTTTCAAGGTGAGGATGTATTGTGTTAATTGGCTCCATTTTTATTTCTAAGCAAAGGGCAAAATGCCAAAGGCGCTGATGTCAGACATTACCAGTAATGTGACTGGGGCAAGTTGTCTAGAAACTCTAATCCTCAGGTTTCTCAATGGTAAAATTAGGGTAAGTGTATGTACATCACATAGCAAAACAAATGAGGTAAGTAAGCTCTCAGTAGAGTTCATTATTTAGCTTCAGAATGAAACTAAATGTTAGTTTGTTTTCCCCAAGTTGTTAGATTCTTGAAGGAAACTTTCCTTCTTGGAAAGGAGCAGCTCAGCCCCCTCAATCAGGAAGTTATTATCATTGTATTGCTTGTGACCTCCTTCCCCTTTCACAAAATTGCTTATCCAGCTTCCCCGAAAAAGAAAGGGACAAATATGAAGTAAGGCAATTTTAGGTGAGCATGCCTTCCTACAGGCTGTTTTTATTTATTTATTTATTTTAAAGATTTTATTTATTTATTTGATAGAGACACAGCGAGAGACGGAACACAAGCAGGGGGAGCGAGAGAGGGAGAAGCAGGCTTCCCGCCGAGCAGGGAGCCCGATGTGGGGCTCGATCCCAAGACTCTGGGATCATGACCCGAGCCGAAGGCAGACATTTAATGACTGAGCCACCCAGGCGCCCCCTACAGGCTGTTTTTAATAGGGAGTTAGGATTTTCTTTTTCTTCTACAAGAAATTAACTCAGTACAGTCATTCTCAACTTTGGTTGTATATTGGAATCTCTCAGGGAATTTAAAAAATACAGATGCCTGTGTCCCACCCCAGAGATTTTGCACCCTGGGCATCTGGAGATTTAAGCATGCCAGATGATTTAAATCTAAATTTGAGCTTCCCACTAAGACAGTGGGAAGCTGGAAATGCTCTCATAAAAAGGGGCATGTTCACTTCGGCAGCACATACACTAAAATTGGAATGACACAGAGATTAGCACGGCCCCTGTGCAGCGATGACCTGCAAGTTCATGAGGCGTTCCATATTTAAAAGGAAAGGAAAGGAAGAAAGGGAAGGAAGGGAGGGAGGGAGGGAGGAAGGGAGAGAAAGGAAGGAAGAGAAAGGAAGGAAGGGAGAGAAAAGAAAGCACATGCCAGGGCTCTACCCCAGTCATTGAGTGATAGTCTCCCGGGATTGTCCTAGGCAGGTATATTTTTAACTCTCCACAGGTGATTCTAACAAGCATACCTGCTTAAGAACACGTGGGTTAGAGAAGTGAAGTGATTATTAGCAGGGAGAAAGTGGTGCTAAAGACAGATGGACACCCCAAAGGAAAGATTCATTTTTGGTCTTTAAATTTTCTGAAGTTTTCTATCCTCTTTCCTGTGTGAGAGTTTGGGAAATTTGGTATCTTGATTGTGGCTCAAGTAATATGCACATTTCAGGGCCACTGAAGGCCTGATCTCTCCACAGCCCAATTTTCTTTCAACAGACACATAATGAGGCTTGAACTACTGTCTTAAGAGTCCCTTGCTAAGCTGGAGAAAAGAATGCTTTACTCATTTCAGTGGTCTTCTATTGATGATAAATGAATCATTCAGTAAATGTTTCAGTAACTTTTTTTCATTCAATAACTTTTTTTAATAAAATTTTTTTCTTACATTTGAAATTGATTTGCTTTGATTTACTTTTGTTCAAAAACAGTTCTCTGTCCTGTTTCCCCAACCTGAAGATTGATAAGGGATTTTTGGCAGCCTCCATTAACCCCAAGGGGTGGGCTGATGTGATAGTGGCAGGAACCTCTGGTGTGGGGACACATAGGATGTTGATGACAAGGCACCGGGGTCATCTTCTTTCCCTTTACCCTAGCTGCAGACCCCCTCAGCATTCAGCCCAAACCTTGCTCCCTTTTTGCCCCCACACTCCTGCCAGGCTGAACACTGCCTTGTCCCTCCCACTGAGCAGGGAACCCTATACGGGGCTGGATCCCAGGACCCTGGGATCATGACCTGAACTGAAGGCAGACACTTAACCGACTGAATCACCCAGGTGCCGAGGACCTCCCTTGCTCCCAGGCCTTTGATCATGCTATTTCTTCTAGAAGCACCCTCCTCACCACATTGTTTTTTGTTTTTTTTTTTAATTTTACGTCTCTTGGAAGTTCAATTCAAATGCTACTTTTTTCACTCTTCTCCAGATATCTCTACTCAATGCAGGACGGTCTCTGTCTCTCTCTAAAACCATCTTCAAAGTCTTCTGCCTTAGTAACCCTGCCCTGACATTGAGCTCCCATTATGCTAAATTCTAGACTACATGGTTTTGTTTTTACCTTCATCTTGGGCAACCAAAAGATGGGATAGGGTTAATGGGGAAAAAAGTTTGGAATGGGGAACCAAAACACAAATACAGCAAAGCGCAAAGGGAAGTAGAGGTTTTTTGCAGAAGAGACTTGGGAATGATCATGAAAGCTGAAGGAGAGGACGCCTGGGGCCCCTGAAGAGTTGCAGACAGCGAGAGTCAGCAACACCCAGCCACGAAAACCCACTGTCTTGGACATTGAGAAGGATGCTGTGGGGAGTGGGGTTCCTCTCTTTGTATGTGACATCCTCACTGCACAAAATGATTCTTACAAGCATGTCCTTGAATGCTTCAAGGAAGGGAGCCCCTCAAAAATCTTCAGGGCATGAGGTATAATAAAGGTACACATCATCGTTAACATGAGCCATGTGAATGCTGGTCATCTCTAGCTAGGAGCTGCCTCATTCCCGTGTGGTGAATATGGGAAATCCTACTAACAAGTTCCAGCCGTGCTCCTTGTGCTCCTGGCCTCAGTCATAACCTTCCAATCTCTTATGTCTTTATCTTCTCTCCTGCTAGATTGTGGGCAAAAATAAATATGTCAATAAATGTTTGCGGAAATGAATCTTTATTTCCAGAGTATTATTTGCCTTTATCTGGATCCTAGAGTCACCTTAACAATCAAAATGAATGACTCCAAAGAATAGGACTTGGCAGTGTCCGTATGATACCACTCTTGCTCAGTGGTTTTATTTTTGCTCCTCGTGACTTTCTATAGATAAGGAGCTTATAGTGAGGTCAGGCTTTATTACCACCCAATTCTGTCATTTTTGCAGAAATTGTGTTAAGACTTAATGTACCTGCATTCAACACATTCGTTTCTGCATTCTCATTTGAAATTGGTGACAAGAGGAAACCAAAGAGGAAAGAGGACCTCATTTTTTAAAAAAAGATTTTTATTTATTTGAGAGAGCATGAGTGGGGGGTGGGGGGCAGAGGGAGAGGGAGAAACAGGCTCCCCACTGAGCAGGGAGCCCTATACGGGGCTCGATCCCAGGACTCCGGGAGACACTTAACCAACTGAGCCACCCAGGTGCCAAGGGCCTCATTTTTTAAAAAACGCTTCATTTCCATAAGCCATTTTGACTAATTGCAGAGAGGTAATAGGGGTAGAGAGTACGTAAAGAAAAAGGGGGGCAGTGGTTAATTTAAATTCCTTAACATTCTGCCGGGAGCAGAGGAGCACCTCCGTCCAGCATCTGTCCTGGTGTGCCAAAATGTCCCTTCCGCAGGTCACCCAGCCACCTGGGAAATTAGTGGGGAGGCTGTTAGAGCCTGATGCAGGAGGCTTGTATGTGCTTATCGCTGTGTATCCCCACACAGTCATTCTGGAGCTTCTGGAAGAGCCACAGAGGAGAGTTTCATCCGAGCAGGACCCTTGATATGGTTGGCGCAAGCATCAGGCAGAACAGATAGGGCAGAAGTCCTGCCCGCGGCACTCTGCTGTGCCAGCATGTCCAGTTAGGTGCTGTGTCATGGGAGGTGTTGGGCCAAGGAAGGTCAGCAGCACAGGGAGGGCTCTTGAAGCTAATGGACCTGCATGTTTAACAACACAAATACTTCAACGTATTAAAAACCAGGCTGGCCATAGCAGTGCAGACAGGCATTCCTGCCAAGAGCCCTTCTGCAGCTGGCCAGAGAACATGAGAAGCCATGTGCCTAAAGGACTGCCTAGGGACCAAGGCCTTTTCTGAGGACTCCTGAGACCAGCCTCACCCTTAGGGACACCGCCAGTGCAGCTGAAGGCCCAGGTCGCCCCTCTAGATCTGCTAAGGTCCTGACAAGTGGCTCCAGGCTCTGTGTCCTGGTTGCTCACCCTCGCATGTCATTGTGTGAAGCTCTTGTGTCAGCCTGCACCTTGGCACCACTGGCTTCCAGCTCACCAGGTATGTGCCCTTGCGGGTGTATGGCCATTGATTTCATTAACCTCTCAGTACTTTTGTAGGGTAAGCCCTGGGCTGGCGCTGTAGGATATTCAAACATGAAGGCACAGTTCAGATCTGCAGTCTAGTAAGCAGTCCCCTTTTAGGTTTGGAAAACTTAAGCACAACTCAAAGGAATCCAAGAAGCCTGAGAAGGGTACTGGAGTTGACTCGGGTATATAAAAGGGCAGTTTGGTCATATTACGTTTGTACTGCTTAGTAATCATTCTTTGGGGGTGGGGTTTTTCTCTTTCAGCACCTCCGTAACCTCTGCCAAAGTGGCTGTGAATGGTGTCCATTTGCATTATCAGCAGGCTGGAGAGGGAGAGCATGCAGTCCTGCTGCTTCCTGGAATGTTGGGTCTGGAAGTTTTTAATGGAATTTGCATGCTGTGTAGTCTATGATGCATTCACATTATTAGATGCCAAATATTGATTATTAATTTTAGTGCTTTGCTAAATGCTTTAATATTTGCTACAAATTTAAGTGATTCAGAAAAGAAGGATAACTTTCTACTATATGTATTCTTTATTCCTTTAAATACCCAGTTGTTTGTTTTTGTTTTTTTTTCTCATAGAGTTACACTGTGTAGTTACCTACAATTTGGGAGGATGACAGGGGTCAAGGAAAGGGGTGTGGGCAGAAGGATAGATAAAGGCAGGAGACGAGCTACTGACCAACCATCCCAGTGTGCCTGGAATTGAGGGGTTCCAGGATGCAAGACTTCCAGTGCTGGAAGATGGATTGATCACCCTGTTGCAGTTGATTATATGCTCAATTAAAATACGAGCTAAGAACAAGACTTAATTTAAAGCCTTTTTGGAAGTCAAAATTAGATTGGCATGAATGGAGCATAGTAAATCCGACTGGATCCCAATTTTATCTTTCAGATAAGTAATTTACATGTAGACAGCTCAGGGAGATAATGTTCAGTGATCCAGGACACTCAAATTTGGTTTTAAGGATTTTAGTAGTTAAATAATACCAATATATACTATTTCCTTATGATTTTTTTTCTTCTAAAAGTAAAATGCTAAAATGCCTTTCCAAACTTATATACACATATATATGTGTGTGTGTGTAAAAAACATATATATGTGCAAAAAACATATATATACAATATATATATTACACATTATATACACACATATATAAGTTTTTTTAAGTAGGCTCCATGCCCAGCGTGGAACCCAGCATGGGACTCGATCTCACAACCCTGAGGTCAAGACCTGAGCTGAGGGATGCCTGAGTGGCTCAGTCGGTTAAGCAGCTGCCTTTGGCTCAGGTCATGATCCTGGAGTCCTGGGATCAAGCCCCGCATCGGGCTCCCTGCTTGGCAGGGAGTCTGCTTCTTCCTGTGACCCATCCCCATCTCATGCTCTCATTCTCTCTCTCAAATAAATAAATAAAGTCTTAAAAAAAAAAAAAAAAAAAGACCTGAGCTGAGATCCAGAGTTGGATGCTAAACTAACTGAACCACCTGGGCACCCCTCCATTTATATTTTTGCCTTAGGTTTTCTGAATGATTTACCTGATGGTGAGAAAGGTAGATCTTCCCAGGAAGAATGGTGGTCCTTGATAATGTTAAATGATCCTGTACCATCTTAAAAAACATTTTGTAATAATAGTTTATCAAGCAAGATGTTTAGGTGGCCTGAGCTACAAGCCCTTAGAAACTAAGCGGACTTTAAAAACTAAATGCAGACTTGCTCCTGGACTGGGCTCCTTGAGAGTCTGGCCTTCCGGGCCACACGCAGTAGGTGTGTGCACACAGTGGCCGTGACCTCGTGGGCAGGCTGGGAACTGCCAGTCAGTTCCACTACAGGCTCAAGAATGTGGTTCTGCTTGTTACCATGCTGCTGTTTGAAACAAGCTAATCTGATTTCTTCCCTCCACACCCTGCCCTCCCCCTCATTTTAGAGTTTTAGTTGAGTTTTCTGGTGTTCACTTATAACTAGAAAATAAATCTCCAGGGCTGTTCACATTAGCCTAGTAGAAAACACCTGGGAATTTGGGGCACCTGGGTGGCTCAGTTGTTAAGCATCTGCCTTCGGCTCAGGTCACGATCCCAGGGTCCTGGGATCGAGCCCCACATCGAGCCCCACATCGAGCCCCACATCGAGCCCCGCATCGGGCTCCCTGCTCAGCAGGAAGCCTTCTTCTCCCTCTCCCGCTCTCCCTGCTTGTGTTCCCTCTCTCGCTGTGTCTCTCTCTGTCAAATAAATAAGTAAAACCTTAAAGACAAAAAAAAAAAAAAAACACCTGGGAATTTAGAATTCTACTTTGAATAACTTGGACCAAATCTCATAAATTTGTTGGCAGATAATATTGAGATATCTCTCATTTGTAACAGTCACTTTTTAGAAAGAAAGAAAAAAATCACCCAGAAACGTATCATATCAGTAAGTCAATTTCTATGCAGTTTCATGAATTCCTTTTTTTAAATTAAAAGAAAATTTTTTTTTAAGGAAGATTAATTGGGAAAGTATCAAAAGTAGTAATACAGGACCAAATGAATCCTCAAAGTAGCCACTAGGAGGAGACAAAAGGCAGGTCTGAACACCAGGAAAGGAAGTCAGCCTCCCGGTAAATGGATTTTATTTATCATCACAAGGCTACTTTGCTGACTGCATCCTGCTGTCTAACTTTGAGTAGAAACTAGTTAGTTTGTTTTAAAATTGTAGTTGTTGCTGCTTTTACTGTAATGTGCTTGAAATAATGAAATCATTCACCTGAGGGTAACTGAGTGGCTTTTTTTAGGAAGTGGAGAGACTGATTTTGGACCCCAGATTAAGAACCTAAATAAGAAGCTCTTCACAGTGGTTGCGTGGGATCCTCGAGGGTATGGACACTCCAGACCCCCAGATCGAGATTTTCCAGTGGACTTTTTTGAAAGGGATGCAAAAGATGCTGTTGAGGGGCACCTGGGTGGCTCAGTTGGTTAAGCGACTGCCTTCGGCTCAGGTCATGATCCTGGAGTCCCTGGATCGAGTCCCGCATCGGGCTACCTGCTCAGCAGGGAGTCTGCTTCTCTCTCTGACCCTCCCCCCTCTCATGTGCTCTCTCTCATTCTCTCTCTCTCAAATAAATAAATAAAATCTTTAAAAAAAAAAAAAGATGCTGTTGATTTGATGAAGGTGGGTCTCTTAGGGAAGAGCCCAGAGAAGGGAGAATGGCTGGGCCTGTCTTCGTCTATTTTGTTTTTGTGTTTTTTTTATTTCTTTAAGGGTAATACCGTGTAATTCCTACAGACAATTCAGGGAGTTCAAATAGGTATGAATTTGGAAGTAGAAATATCTCACAATCCAACTATTTAGAGATACTGCTGCTATGACTTTGAGACTCTGCCTTCCCAGCCCATCTTTTTTTTTTTTTTTTTTTTTCCAATTTAGTTAACATATAGTGTATTATTAGTTTCAGGGGTAGAATTTAGTGATTCATCAGTTGCATATAACACCCAGTGCTCATTACATCAAATGCCCTCCTTAATGCCCATCACCCAGTTACCTTATCCCCCCACCCACCTCCCCTCCAACAACCCTCAGTTTGTTTCCTAGAGTTAACATCTCTTATGGTTTGCTTCCCTCTCTGCTTTCATCTTATTTTATTTTTCCTTCCCTTCCCCTATGTTGATCTGTTTTGTTTCTTAACTTCCACATATGAGTGAGATCATATGGTATTTGTCTTTCTCTGACTTATTTCACTTCACATAATACCCTCTAGTTTCATCCATGTCATTGCAAATGGCAAGATTTCATTATTTTTGATGGCTGAGTGATCTTTCATTGTATAGTTAGGCCACATCTTCTTTATCCATTCATCCATTGATAGACATCTGGGTTCTTTTCATATTTTGGCAATTGTGGACATTGCTGCTATAAACATTGGGGTGCATGTGCCCCTTTGAATCACTATGTTTGTATCCTTTAGATAAATACCTAGTAGTGCAATTGCTGGATGGTAGGGTAGTTCTATTTTTAACTTTTTGAGGAACCTCCATACTGTTTTCCAGAGTGGCTGCACCAGCTTGCATTCCCACCAACAGTGCAAGAGGGTTCCCCTCTTATTTCATATATAAATACACAGTTTTGTATTGATGGCATCATACTTATACATAATGTTTTTCCAAACTACTGTTCTTTGAACAATTTGTCAAGGAGATACTTCCATGTTAATAAATAATAAGTTTATTTAAGTCTTAAAATAGTCACACAGTATTCCATTGTAGGGATGTACTGTTTTATTTCACCTCTCTCTAATGGTAGATAAATAATCAAATTTTTAAGTTGCCTTTTTTTGTTATTAGAAATAGCAGTGCAGTGAACATTGTTTTGTCCATGGACATTTTAGTTTTTTTATAAACAGTGTTGGTGTGGACACCCCTGGACCTGTCTCCGGATGCACGGGTGCAGGAGTTCCATACATATTAGGGGATGTTGCTGGGTTATAGAAGATGCAAATGTTCCTTTTACAAGATAGTGCCAAATTATTATCCATGCTACTTACAGCCATGTATAGTCCCATTAGTATCTTGGACTGATATTTGTTAGATCTTTCAAATTCCAGGTCATTCTGTTTTTACTTCTAGGCAGCATCTCTCCGATGTCATCTTTGTTCAGTTTCCCTAACATGTTTTCAGAGCCTGGTTGATTTAAGGACTAACATAACCTCCCCGTGACACCATTCTCCTCCAGCCCGTTCTTCCCACAGTTGCAGTCAGTGGTTTTATCAGATGTGGTGACTTCATTCCATCCAGTAAATATCAAGTTTCCCTCTCTAATCTGCATTACTATTCTCAAAGCCTTCGCTCAGGCGTGGGTGTGCATGCACATGTTACTTGTCATTTCCAAGGACAGCTGATCGCCACTGTTTCCAGAGTCTGTCCAACCAGAAGATGTAGTTCCCTCATTAATTCAAAACAATACTATGTACTTAGGGTTTTTTTTTTAAATTCAATTTAATGAACATATACTGCATTATTAGTTTCAGAGGTACTTAGGATTTTACGACACTTAGATTTACACCAAAACTAACGGAGAAAAAAACATTTGCGTCATCAAATGGTGGATTCTAGGATTTTTCTTTAATTACCAACAACTGCTCCAAAACTCACAGCTGTATTGATTTTGACAACTGTCAGTTAGGGGATTCTTTTAGCAGAGAGGAGCAATCAGCTGTGCTATGTGCATTTCACTGTATTTCTCGCAGACGCTGAAGTTTAAGAAGGTGTCCCTGCTGGGCTGGAGTGATGGCGGCATTACATCTCTTATTGCAGCTGCAAAATATCCATCATTCATCAACAAGATGGTGATCTGGGGAGCCAATGCCTACGTGACTGATGAAGATGAGAAGATTTATCAGGGTAGGTCTCACGAATCGGAGATGTCATGACAAGTGGTACCTTTGCTCTCCCCTTCTCAGGACTTGCTTCGATCCGTATTGACAAATCCTGTCTCGTCTGCGTCCAGTTCTCAGCTCTGAGGTAGGAAAAGCCATGAGTTCTCAGAAAAGTCCTACAGTTTAACCAGCCTGTGTTTTAACGCTTCCTGTTTCCAGGAGCGACACCTTCGTGACTTAGGAAAAGGTCCTAGAAAATCCGCGTTCACATTTCCGACTACTGATAGTGAACTTCAAGGAGGGAGGGCTTGATGGAAAGTGTTTTTCATAACCTCTTTTTAAATTATGGGAGCGTAAAAAGGAATATTGTTTGAATATTCAAAGGAATATTGTATTCAAAATTATGGGAACGTAAAAAGGAATATTGTATTGAAACCTTATATTTTGATAAAGAAATTCTGTGCTGTTCACATTTCATAAGGTTGTCCTTGAAGCTTATCTTTGAAGGTTTTAGAGGCAGAAGAACGGGGACTGGCAAACTTAGAGCCTGTGGGCCAAATCCAGCCCATCTGTTTTTGTAAGGCCGGGCACAGATGGAGAAGGCCAGCAGCGGCAAGCCTAGAGATCAAGCGGGGCGCCCCCTCCAGCCCCGTTTCCTCCTCTGTGCCCAGAGTTGCTGCCCAGGGCATGTGCTGGTAGCAGCTTACAAACTGGTGACTGCTGGCTCTTCCCAGGCGCCCAGCTATGGGATTGCAGGCAGCAACTGAGGACTCGCTTAGCCTCCAGCAAGCTGACCAAATTGAAACTGCTTGGCTCTCGGGAGGAGAGGAGGACACATCGGGATCTGGGGGTGTGGCAAAAAGCAAAACTGCCCTGGGGTACCCCCACCACCACCACCTGCCGGCCTGACCCACCAGGACCCTCTTCTTCAGTCTGGTGGCTTTTGATCTCAAGTATGTCTCTCCTGGATCCCAGATGGCCTGGTCCAGGCAGTTGGGGTCAAGCGGGTCAGAAGTCTCTCACCGTAAATCTGCCTACCTAATACCTTTGATTTGCCTCTTGGCTCACAAAGCCAAAAATACTGTCTGGCTCTTGACAGAAAACATTTGCAGACCCAGGCACTAGAATATGACAAGTCTAGTTTTATTCAGTTGGTTCTGCAATTCACCTGATTTAAGTAAGCCACTAAATGGCAGTGTTCTGTTGTAGAATCTTAGTTCTTTGCACTGTTTGGGAAAGGACAATGAACCTCTTAAATGATGAGTCTGAGGCAGTCACCCATCCTGATCGGTACTCCTGCTTGTCCTTATTGTATCCGTACCAGGTTCACAGGAAAGAAAATACTGTAAATGGAATGGAAATGCCTGTGACAATGACTGCCCTCTCTGTCTGATAATTCCAATGTCTGGGTCATCTTAGGGTCAGCATTTACTGGTTGTCTTTTCCCTTGAGAATTGGTCAGATCTGCCTGTTTGGGGATTGTAGAGTTTTTTCATTTATTTATTTGTTGGTTTTATATGTTGGTTAATTTGGGATTTTTTTATTGTGCTATGTTGTGAGACTCGGTATCCTGTTAAAACTCTGTTGATTTTTTTTTCTTGGCATGCCATCGGCCTGGTTAGGTTCATACTGTAAATTCTGTTTAGCCTTCTGTGGGCTGTAGTTCCAGCATTGGGTCCATTCTCGAAGGCTGTGCTATGCTTCTTCATGTCTGCCCCACACAAACCCCACTCAGGCTATGCTGGGATGTAGGTGGTGGTTTATATGGTAGTTCAGTTCTTGACGCTTATGCTGTGTGCTTTTTTGGATCTTCCCCACGCATGGAGAGCTCAGGGGTGATCCCAGGACTTGAATCATTTCATTAGTTCATATGCAGAATTAGGGACCCCCTTCAAAGCTCCTATGACCAGAAACAGCTTTCTCTCAGAAAGACAGGTTTCAGCAACCCCCCGCTGTTGTGCTTCGTGCAACCAGAGCCATCTTTAGGGCAAAGCAGCCAGAGAAAAGAAATGGAAGAATTAACAGGGATTTCGCCCACAATCTTCAGACACTAGGGGCCCCTTTTTCTGGTACCTTCGGTCAGAAAGCTAGCCTTCTCTTGGGGTTTTAGGGACTGTCTGCTGCTGGACTAGTAATGCAGGCCCATGGCTGTGCACCTTCACAACATGGACTATGGTAGGGAGAAAGAGAGAGAGAGAAACAGCCTTCCTCAAGCAGGGCAGCCTGGTCCAGGTCCTCTGGCTAACTCTAGGGGTCTTCTCCTGAAGTTTCCACTTTCCGCATCCCCCAACCACATATGTGATCCACCCCCCACTCCGTGTTTCAAAGTTGGGACTCCAAGGAAGACAAGGGAAATAAGAAACTCATCCCCTTTCTGTGTCATTATTCAAGGTTTTACTGTTCAGCCTCCTGCTCTTATACCTTGGCAGGTAGTTGCTCCTTGTTCCGTCTGGAGTTCAGCTATGATCCATGGTGGTGGTGGGGCGGGGCTCACGCCAGCTTAGCCAGCACCCACGCCCAAGAGATACTGGGTACTCACTTGAGCAGACGTCTCACAGCTTCTGCTATGACTAGGGGGTGATGTTCTCTAAACTACTATTCAGCCAGGCTCCTCCTGAGCCCCAGAGCCAGATTTCTATCTACCAGCTGAGCACCTTCCTCTGGATAGCCTGTAAGTCTGTCAAAACTAGTATGTCTGCATTGAACTCATTACCTCCTAACTCTTCCCACAGCCCAGCCCGTAATCTCTGTCTCAGTGAGTGGGGCCCGGGCCACCTGGGAGGCCTCCAGGGCCGACCTCTAAAGATAACCCCTTCTCTCTTCCCGCCCACCATTTTTCCTGCTTCGGACCCTTGGCCTCTGAGGGCACTTGGTCTTGCACGAAAGAGTTTCCTCACTAAGGCAAAAACCTGGTCACCGGATTCTGTGACAATCCTTCAGTGACTTCAGTGACCTCCAAGCACCTGGGCCTGGCCTGCCCTGAAGCCAGCTGTGCCTTCCCCCTCGGCCTCCGTGAGCCAACCCCCGCGCCTCCATGCGCCTTCCCCCCCCCCCCCCCGCCTCCGTGCGCCTTACCCACCCTCAGCCTCCGTGCGCCTCCCCCTCCTCGGCCTCCATGCGCCTTAACCCACACCCCGCCTCCGTGCGCCTTCCCCCCCCCCCCCCCCCCCGACCTCCTACGCTGAACAGCTGCTTCTCCTGGAACAGGCTTTCTCCTTTGCGCCTCTCTGCCTCGGCTCGCGAGCTCGCCTGCGCGGCCTGCCCTCCAGCCGGGTCTCCTCACCACACGCGTCTTCGTCAGCCACTGTTCCGGAGCCCATGTCCTGGCGGATGCTTGTGCCTCTGGCGCTGGAGCGCTCCGCACACCCTTTCACCCGCCCGATTGTCCTGGGCGCTGTCACCCTGTCACACCTTCCCCTCAGTCACGACTGTGTGAACTCCCCACGTTCAGTGACTCTGACTTCCCTTCTTTGCGACGCACACAAACCCCAAGAAGCTCCCTCCTCACCTCACACTCCTCTTTCGCATTTTCGGCTGCCCTTCCCAGGCCCACTCCGTCACGGCCCCCTCTCGCGACTTGGGCGACCCACCGGCCTCGTGGGACCAGGGCCTCCGTGCTGCCAAGCCCCGCAGATGCTTTATCGCCCTTCGGCTCCTTGGTCATGCTGCAGCATTTGAAAATACACACCCCTCTTCTCGAAGCTTTCTCTGCCGTGGAGTTCTTGCCACCACGTCCAGAGCTTTCCCCTTATCTCTGCTTAGTCTCTGTCTTTGACACCGTCCCTGCTCTGCTCTGCCGGGCACCATCCTTAGCTCTCTGCTCCTCTTCTCATTCTTACACCCAAGGAGCTTCCCTCGTCGCTTGGCGTCCTCAAACTCCCAAATTCCAGATATTCAACTTCGTGTCCATTTTTCTTACCTGGTTGCCCCACAGGCACCTTACATTCAGCGTGTCTAAAGTCGAGCTCAGAATCTTTTCTCCACACCTGGTCTTCCTGCCACATTTCTCACGTTGCTAAGTGACACTCGATGGAATATACTTTTTTTTCCACAAAGAATATTTTAATTATGATTTATTGAATGTCTGCCATGAGCTAGTATTAACATAGCTGTTTATGACTCAACTCGGGGCTCAGACAAGCGAAGAAACCTGTGATGGCACAGCTGGGAAGGTCGGCCAGTAAAGCCCAACGTTTCACGTCTGCAGGATAGTGATCCAGCCCTCCGCATTCTTCCTGCGTTCTGCTGGGCTCTGTCTGGAATCCATCTCACCTTTTCCGTTCCTCCTGCCAGGCCCCGGGTCCAGGCCTCCCCATCTGTCTTCACTTAGATCGACCAGCATTTTCCAACCTGCCCTGTCTTTACCTCCTTTCAGTCTACTTTCCAAACTGCTTGGATGGTAGTTTGCTAAGATGTAAATCTCATTATATCTTACTTGAAAACCCTCCAAAGTCTCGCATAGCTTTCCGGATAAGTAGAGTTCAGACTCCTCTGCTTTGCTCACAAAGTTTGAGTGAGCTGGGACCCCCCCCCCCAACCCCGTCTTTCTAGGTCCATCTGCAGCCACTTTGTTTCCTCTACCCGCACATGCCCATTCTTTTCTTCGGCCACCTGGAAACTCCTGAAGTTCTAGCAATAGATGGAATGGCTCCCGCAGTTGCTTGCTGGTTTCTGTTCTTGCAGACTTAGACCCAGCAGTGCCTCCTCCAGGAAGCCCACCACCACTGCCACTTCCTGCCATTGCCCCTCTGAGCTCACTGACCCTCCTCTGTCCTCCAGCCTCTCCCACGACATCTATCCCACTCTTCTACAGAGGTCATTTACAACTCTAAACAATAAGGCCCTTGAGGGCAAAGACCAAATCTCATTCAAGTTTGTACGTGCTGTGACTAACGCTCAGCAGCCTTCAAATAATGTTTACTGGATTAATTCACTAATTAATGGTGAGCCAATGAGTTTTCTTCTGGTGCTTAGCACAAATTATATGCTCAAAAAATAAATGTATCCGTTTTGGGGGGGATACAAATTATATCTATTTCACATCAGCAAATAGTTTGATTCAAATAGTTAATTTAGGAACTTAACTGTGAAACATAATTGCTACTTATTTTTTTGGTGGAAATTATGCTTTGGGGTAAAACTGGCTTCCTCTTGAAAAAAGTCAACAGAAGTAAGTATATAAATACATAGAATATTTTTCAGTGTTTGTTATATGCTGGGTACTCTTGTTAGCACATTTCATGTCTAACTTATTTACTCTTTATCTCAGAGTGGTATTATAATTCTCATTTTTCAGATGAGGAAACTAGCACAGAGAGGTTAAGGAACTTGCTCAGGGTCACAGAGCTAGTAGGTGTGACCCAGCCAGTATGACTTCTGAGGCTGTGTGCTTAACCACAGAGCTTGGTGTGAACATCTGGCTTGCCCCAGCTACCACTGGATTTTTCTGCCCCTTGAGATTTAGATAATATTTCCCCGAGAGTCTAAAGCCATGCCCCAGAGTTTACATACTAATAGATACCTCTCACTCTAAATGCTTGCTTTGACTGAGTTAATTCACTTTGAGAAATCTCTCGCTATCCCAAAGAGGAATTCACATGTTAGCAAGAAAAATGTCTTCACATTGAGCATTAGCCAACTTGGATTAAAAGATCTTGGCCTTCCTGTCACAGGGGAATTTTTTTATTTTATAAAAATATATATAATTTTATTAAAAATCTTACAAAATTTTATAATTTTTTAAAAATTATTTAAAATTTCATAAAATTATTTAAAATTTTATAAAAATATATAAAATTTTATAAAATGTTACATTTATGTTACATATTAATAATACTATTAACAATATAATAATAAAATACATTATAATATATATGTAAATTAAACACTTATATTAAATATATTTGTGTATCTTTAAATATGTGAATTAAACACGAATAATATATATTTATACTATATATTATATAAAGTATATAATATATATTTAAATTTTATTTTGTAATATAATGTATTTAAATTTATTTTATAATTGAATTTTATTTAATTGTATAATATTTGATACATATAATGCAACACGTGTGACAGTGTAAATTACGGACACCCACGAGTTCACCAAAGAACAGAAGATTGATCACTGTCTATACCTTCACTCTTTCCTTGTGCTTCCTCCCCAGTGCACCTCTACCTCTAGCCTGAGTCCTACGATCATCCCTATGCCTTTTTGAAAACACTTCTGTCACATCTGTTTATATTCCTAAACAATATGTAATTTAGTTTTATTTGTTTTTGAGTCATACAAAGTGCCTTCATACCATAGATCATCTTCTATGACTCACTGTTTTCAATGAACATTGAATTTCTAAGATTCATTCATGATAATGCTGTATCGTATTACATTGGGCAAAAATATTCCATTTTCCCTCCCTTTTATCAATGGACTGTAGATCTGTTTTCACTGTTGCTGCGAACATTCATGTACATGTCTCCTGGGGCCTATGAGCAGTGGTATCAGTCTGGGGTATAGGCCCAAACGTGAGATTTGCTGAATATTGTGGTATGCAAATACTCCATGTTACCAGTGACCAGCTGTTTTCCAACTACATAAATTTGCATTTCCACCACCAGCGTAATAGATTCCTTAATTTACATCCAAAACAAAAACTTGGAATCATCAGACTTCCTAGTCCCAGCCAGTCATATGAATGTGAAATGGTATCTTACTGGCGGACTTAATTTGCATCTTCCTCTTTCTAATAAGATTGAGAATCTTTTTACATATTTATGCGCCACTGGGGTTTCTTCTCCTGTATTGTCCCTATTCATGTCTTTTTGTTGATTTATATGTATCAAAGATTACATGAAAGTTTTAAAACGATAGGTTTAACAGGCATACCGTGTGAAGTCTATCAACAGAACAAACACCGGAGACTAGAACACTTCCAGTGTTGTTACGATGTTACTGATTTGCAGGGTGTTTGTTGTTTGACAGTCTGATTATTACCCCCTTGCTGGTTAGTAATTGGGTTAGTTGTTCTGCACAGCTTGTGGCTTGTCCTTTCGCTTCCTTTCTAGACAGAACTAATTGTAATGTAAAAAACTGTTCCAGTGTTCTGTTTTCTCATTAGCTTGGCAAGTTTTGTGTTTTCACACTTAGGGACACATTCGTCAGTTTCTTTACTCCCTTTCTTTCATCTCAGATATTCCTCCCAAGCTCACTTCTCTTTCTCCTCAAGTTATTTTTTTAGAAGTTCTTTAAGGGCAGCTCTGTTAATAGTGAGCTCCGTTTTTACCTCATACTGTCTTTATTCCACGCTCATTCTTGAAAGATTGTTTGGCTAAGTGCAGAAATGTAAATGGCAGATTATTTACTCGGCCATTCCACGGTCTTCTGCCTTCCTCAACCACTGTTGAGAAGTTTTGCCCATGTAGCTTTACCCCTTCTGGAGTGAATGTGTCTCAGCTCTGGCTGTTTTTCAGGTTTCTTCTCTCTCTTTGATGTATTGCTATTTTACTGTTGTGTGTCCAGATGCGAATTCCTTTTTATTTATCCAGTTTGGGTTACCTTCAGTTTTTATCTGTGGACCCTTATCTTTGATCAGTTCTGAAAACCATTCTTGCCCGTGTCCTCCTTCCCATATTGCTTCTCGTCCATTCTCCTCCATTCTTCTCCTCTCCCCCTCCTCTCATCCATCAGGGCACTGATTGGACTTTGTGGGCCTTGCCTTCCCATCTTCCGTGTCTCTTGTTCATCTTCTTGTCTCTCTGTGTGGTGGTCTGCATCATTTCTTAAGCTTTCTCTTCCAGTGTTTTAGCTTTTTCATTAGCTTTATAAAGATTCTGATTGTGTTGTGACCTGTGATTAGGAGCGAATATTTGCTTACCCTTAATCTGAAAACACAAACACACACACACACACACACACACACAAGACCGTGCATACAAATTGATGATGCTTTCTTGCAGAGAGGATTTACATTTGCTACTCTGGGGAAGCACAGGATCATACCAGGTTGGAGCCATTTTCATCTCCACTTAATCTAGGAATCTTGGGTTCAGCTCTACCCACCCACCCCCAACTACCAGTTACATTTCCCCCAAAAGCCACCCTGCCTTTTGAGTAGTCTTACCACTCTTTGCTCTCTTTTTAGGTTCTCTTTCTCACACACACACCTTCATATCCTAGTTTCCATTAATTGCTGCAACTCCAACAATGCAACAAAGAATATGTTTTATGTACAATTTAGTCGTAGGGACGCCTGGGTGGCTCACTTGGTTGAGTGTCTGACTCTTGATTTCAGCTCAGGTCTTAATCTCAGGGTCATGAGTTCAAGCCCTGCATTGCGCTCCACACTGGGCATGGAGCCTACTTAAGAAAAAAAAAAAAAAACTAGTCTTTCCACTGCAAGGGTACCTTGCAGAGGGTGTGGTCTGCAATAGAGCCCAAAGTAGAAATATCTGTAGGAGATTTTTTTTTTATTGGCCATCTTTATGACCTCTTGCTGGCTCCTCTCTCCTTTCCCCTCTTCCAACTCTCCTTTTTCTTCTTCCCAGATCTCCTCCACACCCTCTTAATTTCCAGACTTCTCTGCACCTTTCTGTGAAGTCTTTTCACTCCTGTGCCGAGCAGGTCAGCTCTCCCAGCCTCCATGTGCACCTCTGGGCTTACCTGTGCAGGTCGGAAAGGATCCGGCGCTGTCTGTCACAGCATCCGCCCGCCTTGGAAGGCAGTTGCACTTGTAAGCAGCAGTTTTCCCTCCACTCTGTAATTGCATTCACTGAGTACATACAGGGTGCCTGCCAGGGCCCTGGCACTGTCGGGAGTGCCGTGGAGGGGTTATTGTTCCATATGAGTTCATGTCATTAGTCGTGTTTTCTTTGAGGTGTATTGTGTAGCAGAAGCACTGTGTTAAAAGCTGTTATTAAGCAAGATGTAATATGCTCAGAAGCATTAGAATTATCAGTGTGTTTAAAGAAATGCGGAAAGGAGTGGGCTAAGTAATTGAATTTGTTCATGTGTTTTATTTTTTTTAAAGATTTATTTATTTGAGAGAGAGAGAGAGAGAGAGCACGAGCTGGGGGAGGGTCAGGGGGAGAGGGAGAAGCAGGCTTCCTGCCGAGCAGAGAGCCCAACACAGGGCTTGAGGATCATGACCTGAGCCGAAGGCAGATGCTTAACTGACTGAGCCACCCGGGTGCCCCTAGACTAAACCTGTTCTTGTCAATACTTCTATTTTTCAGGTATCCGAGATGTTTCTAAATGGAGTGAGAAAACAAGAAAACCTCTTGAAACCTTATATGGCTATGACTACTTTGCCAAAACCTGTGAGAAGTGGGTGGATGGCATAAAACAATTTAAACGTCTTCCAGATGGTAGGTTATGTGAACTGTTTAGCTGTTTCTTTGCTGATTAGAAAGGCTGCTTGCGTTCTTCCCCTGGTGTTCCAGAATTCCCTGGTGATGAATGCACTCACCCACTGTCCTTTCACACTAATGCGTGAACAGAGGAAGCTAGTGATTGTATACCATACACGCTCTTGTATAATAAATCCGCCTTAAGCGATACTATGTGTATACAGCTACTCTATGTATCAGGGTTCACAGTGTGAAGTCTTTAATAGCAGACTATTCTTTTTTCCTCCTAATCCTTTGTGTGTACGATGACAAAATAATTCTCCAGAAGCCTCAAATAGTGTTTGTTTTTTTCTGATTCTGGAGTGGGTAATCAGAAAACAAGCTGTCGCGTGTACCATATTTTTTTCTTTTTCACAGTTAGATGCATGACCCTGCTACATCCTCTCTTACCAGGATAAAAAAGAAGGGCCTTTGTGTCATGACCTTCAGCTCCAGCAGAATTAGCCTGAGGAAGAGCGTTCAGTTTATTTCCCACCTTCAGAACTTAGTTATGTGACTCTAATTCCGTCTTTATCGGAAAAATTAACAAGAGTTCCACTAACAGGAAGAACTGACATCTTTAAGAGAAATTCTGAATTGAAGTCTGTTTTTCAATAGCTATTTACATTGCTAATCTCTCACTCTTCTATTTTAACTGCTAAAAGAATAGAGGGTAGCTGAGATCAAATCTGGGAGCACATTCGTGACAAAATGGCTGCAGCTGAAGGAGCAGTTTGATCTATTAGGTAATCATTTCCAGAGTGAGTCACCTATCAAAACTTTCACAATGAAAAGGACATTTGGAACTATTACTTTTCTGGTTCAAGTTCAAAACAGCAAATATATCCTGTTCCAGTGCAGTACCCACCCAAAGAAATAGATCTTTGAAAATGTGTCTCCCTCAGCTCTTAAAACAAAAATGCCATAAAGATGTCTAAGACAGTCTCCATTAAAGAAGGCACATTCTTGAAATGTAAATTTTTGTGCTTTCCTGACTAGAGAGCGAGGTAGGAAGATTCAGAGGCAGAAGCAGAATTAAATCTGCAGCTCAAACATACATCCTGTATCTGTTAAAATCCAAAGCTTCCATTCTGCGAAAGACCCTGTCAAGAGTATGGAAAGACAAGCCACAGACTGGGAGAAAATATTTGCAAAAGGCATATCTGATAAAGCACTGTTATCCGGATGTGCAACAGACTCTTAAACCTGAACAATAAGAAGAAAACCTGATTAAAAGATGAGCCAAATAACAAGATCCCAACACTCACCTGTTAGAAAGTCCAAAACAGGATTTTTAGGGCCGTGAAAATACTCTGTAATCTCATAATGGTGGCTCCATGTCATTATACACTTGCCCAAACCCACAGAACGTGCAACAACCAGGACTATACCCTGATGTAATTTCTGGACTCTGGGTGATGAGGACATATGTGTCCATGTAGGTTCATCAGTTGTAAAAATGTCCTACTTGGGTGGGAGATATTAATAGTGGGGGAGGCTGTGCATGTGGGGGGCTGGGGTACAGAGGAAATCCCTGAACCCTCCACTCAATTTTGCTGTAAACCTAAAATTAAAAAAAATCAAATACAGTTTTTAAAAAAAAGAAAGGGAGGGGAAAAATGTCAAAATATAGAGGAACTATAGCAGTGATCTTACAGCAAGACCATTAATAAACTACTTATCTCCCCTCCACACTCATTAATTTCACAGGACACCTTTTTTTCATAATTGTACGCTGTGCATGTTGGTAGATGCTCGGTTTAGCATAGGGGTTAGCTGCACAGATTTGGAGTCAGACGGGCCTGGGTGTGAAGTCTGGCCTTGCCACTTGGTTGCTGTCAGAGTGATGGGCTTCCCTAAGCTGCTGTTCCCCACCTGTGAGCCGAAGCAGCTGATGACTACCCCGTAAGGTGTTTTGAGGACTAAACAGGGTTCTGCATGTTCAGCTGTGGTGCAGTACCAAGTACAGAGTAAGCGCTTGATAAAAGGTTATTAGGACTCTTTTTGGAAAAGTACGGTATCCACCAATGATTGTCAGACCAAGTGAGCTACAGCAGGTAAGGCAGTGTGTCACGGGCATGAACCCACGCGAATAGTGTCTGACCCACAGTGCTCAGGACACTGCTCACTTCGTCCTCTGATTATGCAGTTAACACGTGTGTGTCATCCCAGGGACAGGAGATGGCAGCTTCTGAGACCTAGAGAAGTATTTCTCTGGCCAACCCGTCCCCTTCTCATTTAGCAGGCAGTGCCCCCAACCCCGGCCACTGAGGAGGAGGGATAGGCCAGGTCCCTGGGCAGCACCCCAGTGGGCTGGCTCCCAGCTTTCTCAGGGCCCCAGTGACCCCTGCAGAGGCCGGGAGGAGGCAGAGGAGGAAGGAGCTCACTTTATGGAGTACCTGCCTGCTGCCCAGAACTGTAGATAGGACACCTCTTTTTGGCCTCACGGCCACCCCAGAGAACTGGAACTATCCCCTCTTTGACCAGGGAGGAGGCTGAAACTCCTCACTGAGGAACCACCAAGATTTCCCCGGCGGGAAACAGTAGGACAGGACCAGAGCCAGGTTGTTCCTCATCCGCCTCAGGAAGGTTGTTACAATGGAGGTGAGGCCCTTATTGTCTCCAGAGTATGGCAGTCAGGAATGTCATGGAGGCAGGAGGAATGAAGAGAAGCTCATTTGCTATGTGTAAGTTATAACTTCACAGGAGGTATAGAAGCTCTGAGGGTAGCTGGGGCCCCGGGGACCACGTCAGACATTATTTCAAGGGAAAAGCTTTTCAGATGCCAAGCACCTACCAGTGTTTTGCAAACTGGGGACTCTTCTCCCTAATATAAAGAGCTGTGGGGTTTTTTTGTGTGTTTATTTTCTTGTTTTGCATAAATTATGCATATAATCAGGCAAAACTGCTTGTTTACTAGAACTTTCCAAGAAGGAGAAAAAAAAAGCAGAGAACCAGAAAAGGAGGCCCACAGATTGTGAGAGCTAGGAGACCCCTCGGACCCCGTCTAATGCAGACCACCTCTTTTAGGAACAGGGGCACCGAGGTCTGGAGGGAGGCAGGAAAGACCCCAGACCCCTGCTTCTCTGACTCCCTCGGCGTGCTGGTCACATGGAAGCAGATCCTCAGTGCTGTTTGTCTTGCAGGGAATATCTGTGGGCACTTGCTGCCGCTGATTCAGTGCCCCACCTTAATCGTGCACGGAGAGAAGGATCCGCTGGTCCCACGGTTCCACGCCGACTTCATACACAAACACGTGAGAGGGTCGCGGTAAGTGCCGTCTCTGCCCCGGCGCTCTGCCTCACAGCCTCAGGACGTGCGTGCGTGGAAGGAGCTAGGGAAGGAAAGGAAATATTGGAATGGGAATTTTTTTTTTTTCAGAAGATCTTATTTATTTATTTATTACAGACAGAGAGAGAGAGGGAGGCAGAGGGAGAAGCAGGCTCTCTGCAGAGCAGATGCGGGACTCGATCCCAGGACCCGGGGATCCTGACCTGAGCCGAAGGCAGCCGCTTAACCGACTGAGCCACCCAGGCACCGCTGGGGTTGGGAGTTTTTAAGGTGTCCCCCCCCTTCCCAGTTTGCCAGTGTCAGTAAATAGTACTGCTCTGTTTGGGGTTCCAGGGAAATGCCGAACGCAAGGAGCTGGGATTTGTGGGTAACCGGGAACCAGAAGGAAAGGAATTCTTAGATGGACGTCTTACGGCAAATGTGCTAATAGGTACCAAGTTCTGTAACACTGCAGACAGTTTAGATTTCTAGCCAGCAGTGTTAACTAAAACAGTTTTATATAATTTGGAAATTTTCAGATGTGTTTATCATTATGAAAGTACTATCTACCCAGGAAAGAAAATTTGTAAAATCAAAAGAAGAAAACAGATTGCCTGCTGCTTGCCACCCATTTAAGTACTTCTGCTGTTAGCATTTTTTTAAAGATTTTATTTATTTGAGAGAGCGCGGAGAGAGAGAGTGGAAAAAGAGCACACGGCGGTGGGGGCGGGGTTGCAGAGTGAGAAGCAGACTCCTGCTGAGCAGGGAGCCTGGGATCAGGACCTGAGCAAAAGTCAGACCCTTAACCGACTGAGCCACTCAGGCGCCCCCAGCTATTAGCAATTTTAATATGTTTCTCCTTTCTAGTATTTTTTTAAACATAAATATAATTATATTCTGTATTCAACTCTGAATCCTGCTTTTTTTCCACTTAAAATTATGTTGTAAACTTCTCATGTTATTTCAGCCTTAAATATGTACACATCAGATGCGAAGCCTGTTATTCAGAATCACAAAATATCAACATATACCAAGCCATGTTGGTGGCTCACTCGATTAAACAGCAGATACATGTTACTTGTTCTTTGCATTCTTGTTTCTGCCAAGCAGCCTTGGACATCGAAGAAGCTTATTATACATGTCAGCAGAAATTCTGTTCTTTAAGCCCATGCATTTTTGTATGGAATAGAAATTTATCTTTTAAGTACTTTGGCTAACGCAGGAGCCAGCTTTCCCTGGTACTTATATCAAGATGAAAATTGAAAGTTGAATAAATTTTGCATTTTCTTTCCCTGAAATGGATGCATACTCTGAAGGAGAAAGTGAGGTGTGCCCAGGGGGTAATGACCTGATTTTTTTTTTTTTTTTTAACAAACATACCAGAGGATAAATATTCAAGTGAGCCTTGACCCCTTCAGAGACTATATATTTTTTCCAGAGATGCTGTCATTACTCCATCTTTGGAATTCTAAGGAATTCTTTTGAAATTGGCTTTATTAATGACTTAAGAAAATCCTCCCTCCCTTCCTCCTTCCCTTCCTCTCTGCTTCCCTCCTTTTCTCCTTTCCCTCTATGAGCTGATTTCTGATGCCTCATGGGCCAGCACTGCCTGGCATGGTTAGTGCTGGTCCCTGTCCTGAGAGCTCACACAATCCAGCAGGGAAACCAGACTCAGAAACAGTTCCACTACTGTTTTTTTAAATTCCGGTATAGTTAACATACAGCGTTATATTAGTTTCAGGTATACAATAGAATGACTCAACAATTCTTATGTTGAGTCTAATATGTTACTCAGTGCTCATCATGATAAGTGTCCTCTTAATCCCCATCACCTATTTCACCCCCCCCATCTCCCCTCTACTAACCATCCATTTGTTCTCTAGAGTTAAGAGTCTATTTCTTGGTTTGTCTTTTTTTTTTTTTCCTTTACTTGTCTGTTTCTTAAATTCCACATATGGGTGAAATCGTGTGGTATTTGTCTTTCTCTGACTGACTTATTTCCCTTAGCATTATACTCTCTAGCTCTATCCATGTTGTTACAAATGGCAGGATTTCATCCTTTTTTATGGCTGAGTAATATTCCTGTGTGTATATATACCACCTCTTCTTTATCCATTCATCTATCAGTGGACACTTGGGCTGTTACCATAATTTGGCTATTGTAAATAATGCTCCTATAAACATAGGGGTGCGTGTATCCCTTTGAATTAGTGTTTTTGTATTCTTTGGGGTAAATACTCAGTAGTGCAATTACCAAATTATAGGGTAGTTCCATTTTTAACTTTTTGAGCAACCTCCGTACTGTTCTCCAGAGTGGCTGCACCAGTTTGCATTCCCACCAACAGTGTAAGAGGGTTTCCCTTTCTCTGTCCTCTCCAACTCTTGTCTTGTGTTTTTGATTTTAGCCATTCTGACAGGTCTGAAGTGATATCTCCTTGTAGTTCCGACTTGCATTTCCCTGATGATGAGTGATGTTGAGCATCTTTTCATGTGTCTATTGGCCATCTGGATGTCTTCTGTGAAGAAATATCTATTCATGTCTTCTATTTTTTAATTGGATTATTTGTTTTTTTTGGATGCTGAGTTCATAAGTCCTTTACATGTTTTGGATACTAGCCCTTTATCAGATATGTCATTTGCAAATATCTTCTCTAATTCAATAGATTGTCTTTTAGTTTTATTGATTATTTCCTTTGCTGTGCAGAAGCTTCTTATTTTGATGAAGTCCCGATAGCTTATTTTTGCTTTTGTTTCCCTTGCCTCGGGAGACGTATCTAGAAAAAAAGTTGCTATGTCCAATGTTAAAGAAGTTACTGCCTGTGTTCTCTTCTAGGAGTTTTATGGTTTCAGGCCTCACATGTAGGTTCATAACGCATTTTGAGTTTATCTTTGTGTATGGTGAAAGCCATCCACTACTTTTTTTCTTTTTTAAGATTTTATTTATTAGAGAGAGAGTGTAGAGCGGGAGAGAGGGAGCACATAAGTGGGGGCAGGGGGTGGGGGCAGAGGGAGAGGGAGAAGCAGGATGAAGCAGGCTCCCCCTAGCAGGGAGCCCAATGTGGGTCTCAATCCCAGGACCCCGGGATCATGACCTGACCCACAGGTAGACGCTTAACTGACTGAGCCACCCAGGGGCCCCTGTACTACTTCTTAATCATATTATTCCATGATAAATTTCAACAAACAAAAGGAGAATTTTTAAATGTGGGGGCCATGCTTCTTATTCTACAGTAAAATATAATTATTATCAGCCTGTATAATTTTTATATCCATATAGCATTTTATATTTTAAAAGGCATTTTACATACAATACCTAACTACACTTCATAACAAACTTATGAAAAAAATATTGTCCCCATGTATAGATGAGAAAATCAAGGTTGAGAGTTCTTAAGTAATCTTCCAAGGTTGCAGAGCTAGTAAATGGCAAATCCTGGATGTTTTTCCCTCCTAATATAGCACTTTTCCCTCCACAGCACAGCTGCCTCTCATAAACATACTCTTATTTTAATATGATGGTAAGATGCCTGGATTATATGCTTGCTGACCTGGTTAATTGTCTTCTAGCTTCAGAAATGACAGGTTTTTGCACACTGATGCTCATGATAAATGCAGTGTGTTCTCTTAGAGAGCCAGGTTCAATACAAGTCAGTCTGCAAGGAAGTTTAATTTAGGAATTCTGTTCCAAACCCATCTCCTAGCAACGGAATACATCAATATGGGAAAAAAATAGTCCCTTCCTGTTCAGATGTTAATTATTTCAGGAGACTGTTTTATGGAAGATTATTTTCTTAGAGCAGTGTTCTTTGGAACAAATGAGTGGAAGGTAAAGTATTATTGGCGATGATTGTCTTAAACTGGCTTGCATTTTACACCTGCATTGCTGTGCTGTAAGAGCCCTTTGTGTTCGGCCTGAACCCACCTAGAACCCAGGTGGGTTACTTCAGACCCCAGAAAAGGAAGGTGGATTCCTTGAGCACCAAAGTCCTACTGAGATTCAGCGCTGCAGGCCATGTGACAACAGGAAAGCAAGGTAGAGTGGCAAGTTTCCAGTGAACTTGATATTTCATTACCTTGCCAGGTACATTTATAAATAAACTTAAGGATACAGTCTATCCCTTCAGAGATTATACCAACAAACAGATAATCACATATGAGACAAATGCCTTTCTCTCCTCAGAAGGAGGCCCAATGAAGGGAGGGGTTGTTCAGGCCTGCTAAACAGGCCTGTGTTAATTTGTCTCTCTTTCTTCTCTTTGTGAGAAACAATGGTAGAGTCTCTTGGAAGCGAAGAGGCCTTAAGGATCATTCAAGTTCAGTGGTTTTAAAACTTGTTTTTAGGCAGCCTAACAAACTCTGATGCAGAAGCCCAAGACATAACACATAAAATAAGAGCTACTCTGATTAGAGCGGGGGGAGGGGGGCACCCTTGCCACTTCGATTCTCCTTGTCCTGCCCCAGCCCCTGTGCGATCCCTGCTCATCCAGCCCTCCCTCCTAGACTGCAAAGCCCTGACCGCTCACCCCTTGGCTATCTGGCTGCTCCTTGGGCATCCCCTTAAGGCCAGCCCCAGCTCGCTTTCAGAGGGTTTGCGCTGATCAGAGGCCAGCACCCATGAGACCCTTTGGGGTTGCCGTGGACAAGCCTCGGGAGGCGGTGGGCCTGAGCCAGTTCAGAAGACGATGTGACTTCACAGCTGGTTGAGCCACGTGTACGGGTCAGCTAGCACCACTAACAAATATCACATGCTGGGCGGCTTAAACAGTAGAAACGTATTCCCTCTCTCAGTTCTGGAGAACTGAACTTCTAGCCTAGAAGTCTGAGATCAGGGTATCAGCAGGGTTGATTTCTTCTTAGGCTTCTTTCCTTGGCTTATAAATAGTCGTCTTCTTAGAAGGACACCAGTCACATTGGATTAGGTCCCACCCATATGATCTCATTAGTCACCTCTTTAAAGATCTTATATCCAAATAAAGTCACACTCTGAGATGCTGGGGGTTAGGACTTCAACATATGGATTTGCAGGACGTGCAATTCAGTGTGCATGAGCCCATGTTTCTGTGGAGGTGCTCAGATCTCAGGAATAGGAGGACCAGCAGAGACCAGGACCCGGGTTCCAGACCCAGCTGCAGATGACCAGCACCATGCCTGGAATCCCTCTCCATGGCCCTCCCTCCACCACCTCCCATTGCCTGGCCAAGTGGACTCATCCCTCCGGTAGCAACTCAAATGTATCCTTCGCCAGTTACTCATCGTTTTGAGACTGCATGGTCCTTTTTAACAGTTGTGAGCATATGAATTTAATTTTCTTCCTGTTGAGCATGTCAACATCGGTCCCAGGATGTGGTCTAGTGCATTTTAAAGTGCTTGCTACACTTTGAAAGAGAGTATGAGAGGCACACAGGGGCCATTGACCGGTGACTCAGTCCCAAAAAGTGTGGTGAGGAGTCCAACTGTGTGCTCTGGGGCCCGGGCCAGAGAGCCAGATCAGGTGGGAAAGAATGAGGGGTAAAGTCCATGTGTGCAAAGACTTGGCACCAGGGGTTCAGTGTGAGCTAACGGGGAGCGGTGGGAAATGGAGTCTTGCTGGAGAGCAGGATTGGTACATTGGGATCCTGAGCAGCGTTCACAGCGGGGATTAAGAGCACGGACAGGGACTCAGACCCAGGTTTGAGTGCTGGCGCTGGCCCTAAGTGTGCCCTTCAGCAGCGTGCATGTATTTCTGTACTTCTGTTTCCTTGTGTGTAAAATGGGGATGATACGTATCATTTCAGAATATTTTGTAGATCTAGTAAGATCTACACAGTAGCTGCCACTTTTGTGGCTGGAATGCTGGGGTGGGTGCAAGTGATCAGGGGTCCCAGGAGGCAGCTGGGGTGTCGCTTGATAGGAGGTCAGTGGCAAGCTGCTCTCTGGCCCGACTTTCAGACTGTTGTCAGGGGGTATTAAGGTTCTCCAGAGAAACAGAACCAATAGGATACACACAACAGACATGCACGCACGCACGCACGCGGAGGTTGATTTATTTTACGGGATAAGGAATTGGCTCATGCAATTATGGAGGCTGAGAAGTCCGAGATCTTCGGTGGGCAAGCTGGAACATTAACAAGTTAGAGCCCCAAGAGAGCTGATGGTGTGGTTCCAGTGTGCCTGAAGGCCTGAGAACCGGGCAGAGCCAATGTTTCCGTGTGAGTCCAAAGGCAAAAAAAATGCTGGTGTCCCAGTTTGAAGGCAGTCAGGCAGGAGGAATTGCCTCTTACCTCCTGAGGGAGGGTCAGCCATTTTGTTCTATTCAGGCCTTCAACTGATTGGATGTGGCCCACCTATATCAGGGAGGACAGTCTGCTTCACAGAATTGTAGTGATTTAAATGTGAATCTCATCCAAAAAGTGCCCTCACAGAAATGCTCAGAACAACGTTTGACCAAATAGCTGGGCATCCATGGCTCAGTCAAGTTTATGCACAAAACCAGCCGTCACAATGGGGAGGGCATAGGTACAGGTCACTCTCCACAGAGGTCTTGGCCTCTGGTAGATTCCCTGGAGCGTGTTCCAGCAGGGTGGTAGCGAGGGTACACATTGGTAGTGAGGGTTAGGCTGTCTAGGTGGTGGGCCAGGTGCCGTGAGTTCTTTGTCTGACTCATGGAAGGGAGGAAGGACCTCTCTCTGCAGCTTCCTGGGCTCCTCAGGTCCAATCACCAGAGGTAAGATGGCCCAGGGCCTCCGGTGTGGGCCAGGAGGAGCTGAAATGAACTGACCTAGGTGACAAAAGTTCATGCTGATGACAAAGGATTGTTTTCAGCTCTGTGGTAGAGGGAGCCAGGTTACTGGGGGGAGGTGGACAGTGCAGGAGGGATGGCTGCCTTGACTTCCATTTCTGGACCAACTCTAGCCTTGGGACGGGGGAGGGAAGATCTGCCCTCCCTTCTCCTAACTGCCCCAGGTGACTTCTCTGCCTCTCCCCATCCCTTCCTCCTCCCAGCCGCTGCTTCTAGTTCCTCATCCCTAGCTGCTTGCTGCTGTGGTTGAAGGGAAAGCAGTCAGCTCAAGACCCCACTTACGGTCGGGTTACAGGACGAACACCAAACAGGATTAGCCTCGTCCTTACAAAGCTGAGTCCTTTGTATTTTAGAGAGAGTGGGGTCTCCTCCTTTCTAGACAAACCTTACCCATGACGTTTTGTAAAGTCTCTCTTGAGAATCTTCCACTTGGAGTAGATTATGTTAGCCAAACGTAAATAAATTGTGCTCCCAAGTCAGAGCATTTCATTAACGATGCTGTCCATAATTAGAACCATTGCGAGGACTTTTGCGTATTGTAAAGGGCAACTCAAATAGAATAAGAAAATAATAGAAAACATATATTGTTCGCTGTGTGCCCAAAGGTCCTGTACAATGTGGCTTGTGTGCCTTATCTCGTTTTGTCTTTGGAGTAATCCTGTGGGGTAGATGCTGTTACTTGTCCCCCTTTTCCAGATGAGAAAGTGTGACCTGGGAAGATGAAATAACTTGCCAGCATGGATCCCACATTGATTAGACTGGACACATCCTGACCCCATACAGCCCATGCCTTTAACCCTGAGGTATCACCTCCAATTACATTCAGCTGTGACTCAGAGCTCTCAGTCCGGTCAGAAGGCCCCAACATGGCCCCTGTCGTCCCGCAGGTTTGGCAGGACTTGCTTCTCTGCACACGAGTTAAAAGCATCAGTCTGGTAGACCCGGACAGCCCAGAGGGGGTCCGCTCCTAGCTGTGGTATTATCAGAAAAGCAGCCGCTGAGGCAGTTTGGTTTCTTTCTAATGCTTGAGATATGATTGCATTTGAGGGAAAGAACTTCTCAGAAGTCTACTTCCCTTTCCCAAACATCTGCTCGGCTCTCGGGCTGAGGGGGAGAGCCTGCTGGAGAGGATGCAGGCTTGGAGGCCGTGCTCTACACCCCCATTTTACCAGCTTGAAGGGGATTGTGGCCCACCCACTGGGCTTTCTGAAAGGAGCAGAGAATAAATATATATATATATATATATATATATATATATATATATATATACACACACATATATATATATAAATTATAAATATAATTTATTAATTATTTGAGAGTGACTGTGGGGGGAAGGAGCAGAGGGAAAAAGGAGAAAGAAAATTCCAAGGAGGCTCCATGCCCAGCGTCGAGCCTGACGCAGGGCTCCATCTCACAACCCTGAGATTATGAGCTAAGTCTAAATCAAGAGTCAGACGCTTAACTGACTGAGCCACCCAGGTGCCTGAGAATAAAGAATTAAAAGGGGATGTTGTTGGCAACGAGGTCTGGATGGCCTTGGAAGGAATGCCTGAAAGTGACCAGGCCTCCCTGTTAGCCACATGGCTGTCCAGTTGTCATTGTGGAAGAGATCCAGGTACAGAGAACCAGCAGCCTACTTTGGTTTTCAACTAAAACAAAAATGCTTACAGACTCGACTAGCAACTTTAGGGGTTCATATACCACTAGAGTTTTATCACATCCAAAGTGAAGAAAAAAATGCTACGGCATGTTACTTATGGGCTGCTCCTGTCTGTAGTTCTCACAGCTTAATTTGAAAGCTGTTGAAGGTTAGACTGAGGAAGGAGAGGTAGTATGGTGGGGCCGGCGTGTTGTTTGTCCTTGGCCACCTCATCTGTAAGGAGCATCCTAGAAGGACTCTTCCCAAGCAGAGGTAAAGTGACCATTGAATTTACACTGTGGGATCAGACACATTTCAGCTCCTCAAAAGATCTAGAATCAAATCTCTTTTTCTGAAGGTGCCAAATGCAGGCAGGAACCTGCCCCGGGAAAGAGGAATTTGTATTTGCCCCCTCAGAGGCCCCTACATTTCCAGTTGCACTATGTGTCTGCCGGTGGGGGACTTGCTACTGATTTTCCTGGAAAATGTGATTGTTTGAAAACCACCCTCCATGGAGCATGTGATTAGTTCTTTTTGTTATTTGGGTGAGAATCTATATCAGCAGTATATTGCTTCATAGCCCTGACAGCTGTATATTTATGCTTGTCCAGAGGACTGTTCCCAAAGCAGAACACATGATAGTTTTCAAGTATAGTGAATCCTAAAGGATTATACTAAGGACCTTGAAATGACCCCCAAAACGTATCAAGGAGGAGAGCAATTTTCTTTATAGCCCCATCCATCCATCCATCCATCCATCCATCCATCCATCCATCATTCCATCCGTCCATCCACAGTCCAGTGCAGTTCTGAATGTAGATGCCTGAAAACAGGCCTCCCATATTTTTAATGAAGGGGACCTAGTGTTTATTTCCCTAAGACCTAGAGATTACCATAGGAATAGTGCAGATACACTGAGGCTAAAAAGAAGAGATGCACAGCTGGTGTCTCTCCTTCCTTGTTGGGAATCTGAGCAAATTGTAGAAATGGGGTAGGCCCTATGATAACCATTGTGGCTACCCACAAAGAGGACGTCCAACTTTGGCAGGTCAGGGTCCCTCTGCTTCAGAGTTCAGCTTAGCACACATTAGGGGATGCAGGTTAGCCTAAACACGTCCTTCTATGACCTCTCAGTATCCTCGGCTGCTGGTTATTTTCTGCCTTCTAAAAATGGAGGCCCTGAGCATCCCTGCAAGCCCTGCTCCTTCTGTGGGGCAAATGGGATCCTATCTTTGGAGTTGCTGCAGTTGATCCTTTTTTTTTGTGAACAGCATTAAAATTGAATTTGGAGTGTTCTGGCTATTATTAATGGCATTATTAGCTTTCCCAAGGCCTCAGAAAGATGCCAACAATATATCCTTCTTTCAAGTAGATTATCAGGTGTATCTAGGTACCCCTGCCCCACACCCCACGTGGTTGAGTTGCAGGGGGCCTGACATTGTCCAAGGACAGCTCTATTCCCCCAGCTCCTTTTCCCTACAAATCCTCCCTCAAGTTCTTAGAGCTCTCAACCCCCAGTTGTTGAAAGGTCAGAGAATTAGGCGGTGTAGTAACTGGTATTTTGCCCCGATAGGACCGTTTAATGTCCAGTTGTTATTATAGACAAAACAGCTTGGACTTGTGCCTGTATCCTAGAAGCTTTGTTTAACCCTTTATTTCTGCACTTTTACAGCCACTAAAGAAAATGTAGAACTCAAAGAAGACTGCCTATATTCAAGAAATTGCAAACCAGCCACATTTGACCAAAAGCTTATGACAGAAGTCCTAGGAGTAGTGAGGTTTGCCACAAGACATGCACAAAGGGTTGCTGAGGCTAGCTCCAGCTGCCCCCAAGGTCCCCAGGAACACTTATGTGCCCTTTGTCTGCTGGCTAATATTCAGATTTCTTCAATCCTCCAAAAGTGACAAGGTGATTTTGAATCTTAAATGACAGGCTGCTGGGGGCTGTGATTTCTGACTTGGGCTTTCACTCTAGGATACCTCAGGAAGCTCACCTGTTCCAATCCAGTGGATTCTGGACATTTCGTATTTTTCTTGGCTTTCCAACCTTCTCCCTTAAAATCAACCTTATTAAAATGGGTTTTTTTTTCCCCCCTAAGTAATGACCAAATTACATCCCCCACTCTCAATCAGATTTAAAGTCAAACCATGTGTTACATGATACAGTTCCAGATTGTAAATACAATGTGTGTGCTGTTAAGTCAACCCCCAGGTTGGTTGTAAACGCCCCAAGAAGCTCTCACCCTTACGTCTATAATCAGGGAAAGTTTGTATTATGTACCTTACCTTTCCTCCCCAATAGTCAAAATGAAAAAAAGAATGGGGCAGGTTTTCACTTCAGTTTTCATGAAATGTTGGAAAGGGTGAGTTTTAAATGGTGTGCCATTAATCATAAACTTATTTTTTTTAGGTTGCATCTGATACGAGAAGGCAAGCACAACCTACATTTACGTTTTACAGATGAATTCAATAAGTTAGCAGAAGACTTCTTACAGGAAAAAGGCCCCTGAGAACGGCAGGGACCTGGGGATTCCTTACTGTGGGGCTTGAGCCTGTTGCTGCCTTTGAAACACACTGCAGTCCCTCCTTAGCTCACCTGCCTTCCCATGCTTTCTACTCCTCCCTGCAAACTGCTCCCGGCCAAAAGGAAATAATGACATATTAAAATGTCTTCCAGCTGTAAGTGCTACAAAAATTAAAGCTGATTTTTTTAACATTGAAGTTGTGAATGTCTACCATTGGCTTAAAAATTGAATTCTGATTCTGTTTTACTTTCTCGCCAATGAATCTTAGCTGAAGCATTTGGAGTATTTATGACTGTGATTTCAGGATATCTTGAATCTAGAATTATGCTGTCCCTTTTACCTGAGAGGTACAAGCTTTCACTGGTCTTTTTACTTGAATTTATCATTGTTCAAAGTAGAGAAACAGAAGAAAATCCTTGCCTAGGGCCCTTGATACCACATTTTCACAAGAGTTGCTGGAACTACAGTAAATAAGGTAGGAAGGTTTGCTTTGTCCTTAAATCTCTATTTCTTCCACATGTTTCCTGGATTCATTTACTTTAATACTCTGGGCCCGTGAAGATGAAAAACTGTCTTTTTATCTGTCTTCACTAACAGAGCAGAAAAGGCTATTAATTAAAAACGTTAAAGCAGAAATCCTAGTTTGTTAAAGTCACTAAACCCAGAAACATATTTAAGAAGCATTCAGTGAAAGAATAAAAATTGCCTGAAATGAAATTAAGGAAACCACACAGTTTTGGACACATGCTTTTTTATTAGTATAGATATCTTAGACAATACTGTAATTTTTTAGGAGTTTCACATTATTACATCAACAGTGTGAATTTCTGACAGAGGCAAAACGGAGCACCATAGTATACAAATAGAAAGACCATGCTTGATTGAGGACAACAGAAGTTCACTAAATTTAGATGCACGATTTATTTGAGAAGTTCTTAAGCCTCATCCTCGCCCTCCTCCTCCTCGAACTCCCCCTGTTCGTCGGCCGTGGCGTCCTGGTACTGCTGGTACTCGGACACCAGGTCGTTCATGTTGCTCTCGGCCTCGGTGAACTCCATCTCATCCATGCCCTCGCCCGTGTACCAGTGGAGGAAGGCCTTGCGCCGGAACATGGCCGTGAACTGCTCCGAGATGCGCTTGAACAGCTCCTGGATGGCCGTGCTGTTGCCGATGAAGGTGGCCGACATCTTGAGGCCGCGCGGCGGGATGTCGCACACGGCCGTCTTGACGTTGTTGGGGATCCACTCGACGAAGTAGCTGCTGTTCTTGTTCTGCACGTTGAGCATCTGCTCGTCCACCTCCTTCATGGACATGCGGCCGCGGAAGATGGCGGCCACGGTCAGGTAGCGGCCGTGGCGCGGGTCGCAGGCGGCCATCATGTTCTTGGAGTCGAACATCTGCTGCGTGAGCTCGGGCACGGTGAGCGCGCGGTACTGCTGGCTGCCGCGGCTGGTGAGCGGCGCGAAGCCAGGCATGAAGAAGTGCAGGCGCGGGAAGGGCACCATGTTCACGGCCAGCTTGCGCAGGTCGGCGTTCAGCTGGCCGGGGAAGCGCAGGCAGGTGGTGACGCCGCTCATGGTGGCCGACACCAGGTGGTTGAGGTCTCCGTACGTGGGGGTGGTCAGTTTCAGGGTGCGGAAGCAGATGTCGTACAGGGCCTCGTTGTCGATGGAATAGGTTTCATCGGTGTTCTCCACCAGCTGGTGCACCGACAGGGTGGCGTTGTAGGGCTCGACCACCGTGTCGGACACCTTGGGCGAGGGCATGACGCTGAAGGTGTTCATGATGCGGTCTGGGTACTCCTCCCGGATCTTGCTGATGAGCAGCGTGCCCATCCCGGACCCCGTGCCGCCCCCCAGCGAGTGGGTCAGCTGGAAGCCCTGCAGACAGTCACAGCTTTCTGACTCCTTCCTCACCACGTCCAGGACCGAGTCCACGAGTTCGGCTCCCTCTGTGTAGTGGCCCTTCGCCCAGTTGTTGCCCGCGCCACTCTGGCCTGCCAGAGGGAAAGGAGAATATTAGACACTAAAACATTAGGAATTCTGATTTCTGTCATTTGTAGACTAATCTTAAGAGTTGCAGATTCTTCTCTTTTAGATACCTTTTTTACCTATGGAAAATTGTCTATACATCAATGATCCTCAAAAACACTGGACATCATAATAGGATAAAAAGCAAGTTTAGTTCAGATGGAGTTATTAATCGGGAAGATGGTTTGACAAAACCCAGCTGGTTTTTTGTTTTTGTTTTGAGAGTGAGAGAGAGAGCATAAATAGCAGCAGAGGGAGAAGCAGACTCCCCTGCTGGGCAGGGAGCCTGACTCGGGGCTCGATCCCAGGACCCTGGAATCATGACCTGAGCTGAAGGCAGACGCTTAACCCACTGAGACACCCAGGCATCCCAAAACCCAACTGGTTTTAAAACTAGAAACAGGAATCTTATGTAAATATTTACATTAGGTACCATAAACAGTCAAGGGCAAGGGCACAATATGATCCAAAGAGAAGATGGGCTCCAAGCAGCTGGCCCCACATCTGGTCATAACCTGTGTCTTTGGCCTTTGGCTTCCTGACATGCTTACCTGCTGGCCCTGGTCCTCTGACGTCACCAGCAGCTTATCAACTCCTGCTGGAAGGTTAGTCACTGCTCTGTATTCTTCACCTGTCACAGGCTACTCTGTATTTGGGGGCGGGGGTCGGGGAGCGAAGGGGCCCTCTGCAGGCTGACACTGTGCTCTGAACTGCCCAGAGACCAGGGGCCAGAAGGAGAGGGGCCAGAGAAGTGGTCGCCCCAGGATTAGGTGGAATTAGGCCAGGACCTAGGGCTCTCTGTGGACACAGTCTCCACCTTGGCATTCAGCACTAAGATCTCTGACTTCCACAGTGTTGAGAAGGGAGACTCACTGAGCCAGTTGCCACTGATCGTGACTACATACCAAACACGAAGTTGTCCGGCCTGAAGATCTGGCCGAATGGTCCAGACCTGACGGAGTCCATGGTGCCCGGCTCCAGATCCACCAGGATGGCCCGAGGTACGTATTTGTTACCTGTGGGGAACAGAGCCGCCCTTAGATGTGCAGCGGGCAAAGGGATCACAGACAAGGCTGTGCTCTATGCTCCTTTCACAGCAGAATCATTAGAGAACATTCTAGCATCTGAGACAAAAGTGAGC
>NC_058410.1:122383713-122389956 GCF_002201575.2 Neomonachus schauinslandi
AGCATGCTTAGTCATGGCCGACATGCAGGAGTCGTGAGGAGCTCTAGAACGTGTCGTTTTTAGCAGCTGACATTTAAAACGAATGCAAGAAGCACGTCTTTGTCATTTGTCTGCCCTAGTACATTCCGTCTGCCACAGTATGCAAAGCAAGGTTGACTGGGCAAAAACATTCAAGTACTCACCAGCAGCTTCATTGTAGTACACGTTGATTCTCTCCAGCTGCAAGTCACTGTCTCCATGGTAACTGCCAGTGGGGTCGATCCCATGCTCATCACTGATGACCTCCCAAAACTGGGGGGGAAAAAAAATCACATGATGGGCTGGCATCCTAAATATCGGTAAGGATGGCTCTTTTCTCCCTCGCATGTGCTTGGAACAGCGGCCACTGTGGTCAGCCAGTGAAGGAGTCCTAGAGCTGCACCCCCCTATTCCTCCAGGGGCTGCTGCAGAGGGGCTTGGAAATCCGCAGAGCATCGGCCATATGATGGCGACAGACTGAAAAGCTGGGAAGGGCACTGAGCGAGGAGGGTGGGCACAGCAGATGCCCTTCTAGGGAACGCCATGGAGGTTGGGGGGGCCGTCACCCCCAGGCAGGGCTGAATGTCACTGCATCCCAGCCGATGGGTGGGTCCCGCCAGGACCAAGGACCACTTGGACCCCACCCCTCAACTGCCTGCAGGGATCAAGGTCTCCTGGTGCAAACCCCACCCAGCCCTCCAGGCAGAGCAGTTTTAGGCCACTGACATCCAGAGGGCCTGCTGCCCCTGCCCACGGCAGGGGTGGGTGGGGAAGGGCAGGCTGGAGGAGTCTGGGATCCCGACCGGGGACAGTGGGTAGAGCTGGGCACGGTGAGGGCACAGGCTCCATTGTGAATTTGCAGCAGGGAAGGGGGCGGGGAGGTTGGGGTGGGCAATATGGCGGTTGTGAAAGAGACCACGTCCTTGTCCGGGCGCCCGCCCACACCCTTGCACCAGGCTGGCTCCTGCCTCGCCCACTGCGGTCGGTAGTCACAGCGCTGGGACGTCACCTGCCGCCTCGCAGACAGGAAGCCAGACTCCGACATTATGTCTCATCATGTCGAGGGTGCTCATATTAGGGAAGTTCTCTAAATCCCCGTTTTTGAAACCCAACAAGAACTCTAGCATATCACGCCAGTGACAGTGCATTTTTTTCATTCAAACTATAGAGGAAAATTCACTAATTAAATTCCACATGAGGCCACTGGATTAATATGACCGCTCTCCCTATGCAAATCCTAGAGAGTAATACACCCAGGAAAATGCCAACCACGTCTTGCAGGGCCTTGATTAAAGGCACACCCCAATGCGTCGCCGCGCGCATCGTGGCAGGTTGTGTGGCTTCCTGGGCCCCGCCCGGCGGCCCCGCCGAGAACGCGCCACCGGGGCCGGCGGGCCGCTGCCACCTCCCCCCGGCCCCTGCCCCGGCCCGCACCCTGGGGTCCCGCCACCCCCGGCCCGGGTTGGCACCCTCGGGGCCTGCCGCCCCCTCCCTGGCCCCTGCACGGTGGCGCGCCCACCTTGGCGCCGATCTGGTTGCCGCACTGGCCCGCCTGGATGTGCACGATCTCACGCATGGTGCCGGCTGCGGAGAGGGTGTTGGCGCTGGCCCTCGGAGCGGTGCGCGCGGCGGGACCGGCGGACTCCGCAGCAGAGACCAGTCGCCGCCCCCCCAGCGCTGCATTTTATACCGGGGGAGTCGCCCCCTCCCCGGCCTGGCCCGCGATGACGTAATGGCGGGCGGGGCTGGGGGCGGCGCCGCGGGGACTGCGGCACCGCGAGGGGGAGCTGGGGCGCGGTGCGAGGTGCGGGGGCGCTCAGGCCCGGGTCCGCGCCTGTCGGCTCGCGAGAGGGCTCCCGGCGCCGGCGGCCGGCCGCCAAGAGTGGTGTCGGGGCCTCCGGCCCAGCCCGCCGCGATCGGCTCGAGGCACCGACGCGGCCCCACCCTTGCACTGGCTCCTCAGTAACACCGCATCCCACCCACCCGTGCACTCTGGACACCCGACAGGGGCTGGAAACCTGGGTCCTGGAACGGGGGTGGGAGGGTCCTCGCCTCCCGGGGCAAGGTGAGAGGCAGCCAGTACCCTCTTGGAGCGGGGAGCCTAGAATGGTCAGTGGGCTCTACAGCTGTTCCTCAGCTTTCCTGCCTCCCAGGGCCTCGTTCTCTTTCTATTCCGGGTGGGAATTCGCAGCAGCCAGTCTAAACGCGGGGAGGGGGTGCAGTCCTCCTGGACTCCCGGCCACGTTCTCTTTCTATTCCGGGTGGGAATTCGCAGCAGCCAGTCTAAACGTGGGGAGGGGGTGCAAGATGGGGAAGAGTGGGGGGTTCCCGGTGAGAGCAGATGGGAACTGTGTTGGAGGAAAGAGAGGATGGGGGGAGGGGACGGCTTTTACTTCTACTTGTGAGGAAGATGGTCCGTTTAGAAGGTGCTGGATTTGTCTCATGTCTGCATTGGGCTCTTGGGTCCTTGTAAAGGCCATCTAAATGTGGAAAATTCTGCATGCGTACGTGTGTGTCCGAGAGGATGTAACAGCCGCACATCAGCCCCGAGGTACCCACACCTTACATTCAATATGTCACCTAATCCTCGCTGCCATCTAGAGAGCGGCACAGTCCTGTTCAAAGGCCACTAAAACACGTGTGACTACTGAACACTTGAAATGTGGGTAGTCTGAATTGAGATGTGCTGTAAGTGTAAAAGAGTCACTGGATTGCATGGACTCAGTAAGTTAAAAGGCTGTAAAATATTCCGTTGCTAATTTTGTATATTGATTACATATCAAAATAATATTTTGGATAGATTTTTAAAATTAATTTCACTTTTTTTTTAACCTTTTTAAATGACTAGTACACTAGTAGTGACTAAACTGGAAAATTTTCTTACCTATGTGACTCACATTCTATTTCCATTGAACAGCTCTGCTCTGGAGTATACATAATTACTATCCCTATTTCACAGCTCGGAAAAGGAGGCTCAAAGAGCTGACTAGCTACAAAGCTAGTAAGTGAAGTCATCTGGATTCCTTCTACAAAGACAAAGCCCAGGTGAGTTTTAAAGGCTTGGTCAGCATGAGGTAACACCCAATCGTAATTGTTCTCAAAGATGATCCTGAACGTTGGGCTAGGTGAGCGGGGACCTGGGGACTGTTTTTGTTGCCCACACATACTCCTTTTCCTCTCTGGGACCAGTTTCTCCAACTATAAAATGACGATAATTATAGGTGCCCTGCAGCCAGCTTTGTGAGTAGGAAATGAGAAGCTCTATATGAAAGCAGGTCAAGTTTATGGAGCAGAAATGCCCCCATAAAACCCAAGGTGATGCTGTTGTTATAAGTATGAAGCCTGCTTGCTGTGTTAATAGTGGGCATCTGTCAGAGGTGGGCAACGTCATGGCTTCATCACGCCTGCCTGAGGGAGCCAGTCCTCGGAGGTCCTCTTAGCACCGGTCAGGTGCCTGGTGCCCTGGGGGGAGGGCCGGGGGGGGGGCATGGGTTTCCTGGCTCTCTCCTCCTCTCTCCCCTCCCCATGCAGCTGGGCCCCCAGGGCACAGTCTATCCCACTGATGCTGTTCCCACATTCCGAGGGCTTGGCCTCCACCTTCTCCCCATCTCTACCTCCAGTTCCCATTTCTTGGGCTGTTCATGAGCAGACAGAGTCTTCCATTTCCCTTCCAGAGAATGGCCCTGCTCCGGGTAACTTCACGGATAACACAGCGCCATAAAGATTTTCTGGAGGTAATTACTTCTTGGTCTTTGTTGTTTCCTTCAAGATGGGGATTTGGGGCCAAGTAGGCATAGAAGATGTGACCTGGAAGGGATAATATTGGGGACATGGGACCCTAACAGGTGGGCATCTCCCTACCTGTGGAAGGGAAAGATCACCCTCATGGATGGTGTCCACTCTGCTTGGGCACCATCTGCTGGTTGGGTCGCTAAGTAAGTCACCTACCCTCTCTGAGCCTCTGTTAGCGTATCTGAAACATGGAAATCCGGTTGTGTTATGTTGTGAGTCTAAGAGACAATGTGACCTGGACGTTTAGTACACACGCAGTCGATAAATCAATGACAGCATTGGTTACAGCAGGCCCGGGCACAGGAGGGCTGCCCGTGGGTTACTGGCAGCACATGTCCTTGCCCAGGCTGTCTCCTCTTGCCACCCAGTCTGCACCGGCCTGCTTTCTCATCTGCTCGCTCCTCCCCCAGTACCCGCCCCTGTTGTCTGTTGGAATCTAATCAAAGAGGCACACAGGCAGATTTTTAAACAATGCCTGCCCAGCCTAAGGTGACTCATCCGACAGCTGTGACCTCTTACTTTCCTCCATGTGGGCATCAGCAGCACCAGCACGCTGTCACACAGCAAGGGTCTGGGGAACCCCCCCCACCCCGGGGAGGGGAGCAGGAGGGAATGGGGCCGGCGCATCCTCCCCTCTCCCCTGGAATAGGCTTTTGGCAAGCTTTGGGGAAAGGTGGTTCCCCCCCACCCCCACCCAAGACCCTCCTGTCCAAAAAGGAGCAGCTTTCTGGCTGTTGGGCAGGGTCAGGGGGAGGTGTCCCAACATCCTCCGGCCGTCGCAAGTCATTTCCTGCTTTTGGACCTGATGTCACTGACATCAAGTGTGTGAGCCGTCCCTGCCCTGAAGGCACTTTGGAGTGATGCTGACAACCTTCAGACTGGAAAGAAAGGAGTGAATTCCCGGTAGAAGGCTGGGCCTTGCCTGCATTTTACAGACGGACTCAGGATCCTCCCCTTCGCTCTGCCTGCCCTTCTTGTCTCCTGCCCTGGGTGAGAGGATCGTAGTGAAAGCGCCCCCCGCAAGCCTGAGATGTCCATGATGAGAGCTGCTCTTAGCGGATGCCGTCTCTGGCGGGACACATGTGATCTGCTTCAAAGAGATTTCACTGGGATCCTGACATTTGGAAAACATCAATAGAATAACGAAAACCCAGGAACCATTCCAGCAAACAAGTCGCATGTATTATTCTGGAACAGTCTCACAGCCTACTTGTTTGTGCCCTCAGAGAGGGTCCAGGGGACAAGGCACCTCAATTTCTCTTTCCCGTGAAACTCCTCTAAAATAGCCCTGCCTGCTCCTTCGACTGTGAGCACACATTTTCAAGCTTTTAATAAAAGCATCTCTTTATGAAGATGGAGGAATTTTACTTAAAGCATTTAAAATGCTTCCTTTTTAAAAAGACTGCCTGAAGTATGAATAGTCTGAACTCCAATTTAACTTACTTTGAAAATATCAACTCCACCAAGTTATAGTTTATAAATTTTTGCACCAGAGAATAGTAATTTGGAGTAATATAAGGTAATGTTTTTCAGCCCTCTTCTGGAATGTTTCATGTCCCAGTATGTGTTATTTTTACTAGAATTGTCAATCTGGGCCTTTCAAAATTGAAAACAACAAATATGTGTGTGTATAATATACACACACATTGTATATACATATATATTTTATTATGGTAAGAAAACTTATTTTATATATACATATTTTCTGACTATGAAATTAGAAACTTTAGAAAATACCAAAGAACATAAATATGTCTTTCTACTCTTCTCTGTATGTACTTTTTTTTCACTGTTTATGTTTGATGCATTACTTTCTTTTCTTCTTCCTTTTCCTGGTCATTTGGGTGTTTTTGTTTGTTCCTTTTTAACATCATTTCAATTACATTTGCCTTAGACATTAAAAAAATGAAGAAATACTGCATTTTCTTATGCCATGACTTAAATCACAATTCTTACAAATTTTCAAACGTATGTAACCTTTTCCCAAATGCTACCATTTTTCCTATAATCTAGAGCATCTGGAACGTACCAGATTCTCTAAGCAAACTGTTTCATACAGCCAGGGCTGTTCACATGGCCTGAATGAATGTCCCCCCATTCAGCCCACTCTCACATTCCCTGGATGGAGTTAAGAGCACAGGCCATGGATGGAGTGGGTGCAAATCCTGACTCTGACCCTTGTTAGCTGTGTGACTGAGAGGAAGTTACTTAACCTCTCTGTGCCTCAATTTCTTCAGCTGTAAAATGGTAATAATAATTGCACCTACCTCCTAGAGTTGCTACAAGGACTGGATGAATGGATATGTGAAAACACTTAGAATGCCACCTGTTCCATAGTAAGTGTTTCATTAATCTTAGCTATTATAATTAGTGTTACTATTTCCTTCCTTCCTTCCTTCCTTCCTTCCTTCCTTCCTTCCTTCCTTCCTTCCT
>NC_058410.1:122389966-122393241 GCF_002201575.2 Neomonachus schauinslandi
CCTTCCTTCCTTCCTTCCTTCCTTCCTTCCTTCCTTCCTTCCTTCCTGCCTTCCTGCCTTCCTGCCTTCCTTTCTTCTAGGAAGCTCCTCTCCACAAATCAGGGCTCAACTCCAATGTCATCACTTTCTCTGTGATGCTCCCTCCTTTGTACCTTATCATATGGTGTACACATCTTCATATTATAATCCTGACCCTTTTTCCCTGAGATTAATTTAGCAAGGAAGGGCACTACTGTAGAAATAAACATGCAGAAGAACTGAGCAGGCAGTGAGCTGAGGCACCCTTTGAATGCTGTCTCCCCTCCCAGACCCAAAGGGTCTGCAGGGGAGTGCATGTCACCACACTCTGCAGGAAGTTCCAGCCCGAGCACCCCTCACGGGACTGGACCAGCTCCTGGAGGAGGCATGGAACCCAAGAGAGCCCAGTGCCCATCACTTTCCAACTTTCTGGCTCCCTCGCCACCTATTTTCTGAACACAGGCTTTTTTTCACACCAATGAGTTGCAAAGAATCTGGGCCAACCATGCCGACTCCCCTGTGGCCAAGCCGGGTGCACAAAAGGTGCAGGTCATTTTCGTGGAAGCTCCAGGGCTCAAGTGGTGCTCTGTTTCACTGTCAAGGCAAAGGGCCGTTATGGAAAGCATTTTCCTCCCGGTGGTGGGAAAGCCATTAGGTTATGCAGAGCCTAATAATTCTGCCTTCTGCCCCAAGCATGCTGGGGGAGAGGCTTCCAGTGGTGGCTGGTGGGGAGTGGCAAGAGTGGCTTCCCCGGATCCTTGGCCCAGCTGCTGCAGCCTGGGCCCGCCTCCGCCCTCCCAGAACATTCCGGGCCTTCTCAGTGCCTGCCCCAGACATAGGAGCCACCTCCTCTCTGCCCACCATCAGCATGGGCTGTCCAGCTTGCTCACGATCGGGCTTGGCCCTGGGAGCACCAACCAACCACCACCACTCATTAAATACCTGGGAGGCGGGGAGAGGGAGGCACTCAATATATGAAGTGCCTATTTTTTAGCTATGAAATAATATTGAGGTACATTTTGTTTACTGGGTCGAGCTCATTTAAATTGTGGAAAACTACAGTCTGCTGGGGTCTGCTGCATTGTATAGCCGGGAGTCTTCAGAGAAATCCCGAAATTGTTTCTCATTCCTGCTGCCCTCCTTTTTTCCCAACTAAGTGCCAGAAATGCTTGCTTTGACTGTGCAGAAATACTACTATTTATTTGCAATCAGTTTTATTTTATTTTTACTGGAAGCCTGTGTGTCCCACTGTCCCACTCCCTATACCCCCTCTGACAGCCATCAGCTTGTTCTCTGTGTTTATAGGTCTGATTCTGCTTTTTCTTTGTTTGTTTATTCATTTTTTTTTTAGATTCCACTTTTGAGTGAAATCATGTGGTGGTTGTCTTTCTCGTCTGACTTATTTCATTTAGCATAATACCTTCTATGTCCATCCATGCTGTCACAAATGACATGAACTCATCCTGTATATGGCCAAGTAATATTCCAATGTGTGCGCACGCACACACACACACGTCACACCTTCCCTATCCATTCATCTATCAAGGGACCCTTAGATGGCTTCCATATCTTGGCTATTGCAAGTAATTCTGCAATAAACAGGGAAGATCAGCGTTTTCATTTTCTTTGGATAAATACCTAGTAGTGGAGTTATTGGATCATATAGTAATTCTATTTTTAAATTTTGAGGATCCTTCCTACTGTTTTCCACAGTGGCTGCACCAATTTACATTCCCACCAGCAATGCACGAGGGTTCCTTTTTCTCCACATCTTTGCCAACATTTGTTATTTCTTGTCTTTTTGCTTTTTGCCATCCTGACAGGTGTGAGGTGATAGCTCATTGTAGTTCCGATTTGCATTTCTCCGATGATGAGTCATGTTGAGCATCTTTTCGTGTGTCTGTTGGCCATCTGGATGTCTTCTTTGGCAAAATGTCTATTCAAGGCCTCCTTCCGTATTTTAATTGGATTATTTGTTTTTTGGTGTTGTGTGTGTTCTTTATATGTTGTGGAGATTAACCTCTTATCAGATATGTCATTTGCAAATATCTTCTTCCATTCAGTAGGTTGTATTTTGGTTTCATTATTTCCTTCATTGTGCAGAAGCTTTTTAATTTGATGTAATCCCGATAGTTTATTTTTGCTTTTGCTTCCCTTGCCTGAGGAAACCTTTCCAGAATATATTTCTACGGCCAATATCAGAGAAATTGCTACCTGTGCTGCCTGTCTAGTCTCAGGTCTCACATCCCGGTCTTTCACGCATCTTGGGTACTTTTGTGTATGCTACCAGCCAGTGGCCCAGTTTTATTCTTTTAAGGCTTTCCCAGTGCCGTTTATTGAAGAGACTGTCTTTTCCCCATTGTATGTTCTTGTAATCAGTTATTCTTCATGCCTGGTTGTCATGCAGTACAAAAATAGTAATAGGCTGCATTTCAAATATGTGGTAGATTAAGTTTGTTAAATTTAGTATTTGTACCGAATTTTGTTGAACACTCAGAGTGTGATGCTTCAGTAACACACTGCCAATATTCTTTTGTTTTTTGTAATTACATGGAATAGTTGTTATTTCCACTCTTTTCATCTTGTCAGCAAGGCCAGTTTTACCCATTTTACTGTCTTACCACTACAAGCATAGCACTTACTAGTTTTCAAGACCTAAGAAAATGTTTGAGATGAGTGGTGCAGGGGGAGGGATAAAATTCCAAAATATGAATATGAAAAGAAAACTGTGATAGTAAAATTAATAAATGTTTAATGATCTGTCTACCAAACATAGCATGTCAATTAGTCAAATGCAACTTAACTTTTATATCATAACATAAATTACAATTAGTGTAAACATTTTACAAAATAGATTATTTTCTGTAAATAATGGAGTATTTATAAAGAAATATGAGATTTTTTTTGATAATTAGAAGAAAGAAGGAGATTAAAGAAGATGGAGACAATTATGTTGGGAAAGGCATCCTCTGAGAGAGATTTAACAGAGCTGTGACTGTTGAAAGAGGAAAGGGAGGAAGGGGCACCTGGGTGGCTCAGTTGGTTAAACATCTGCCTTTGGCTCAGATCCTCAGGGTCCTGGGATTGAGCCCTGTGTCGGGCTCCCTGCTCAGTGATGATTCTGCTTCTTTCTCTCCTTCTGTGGTCTCTCTTGCTTTTGCTCTCTCTCAAATAAATAAGTAAAATCTGAAAGAAAGAAAGAAAGAAAGAAAGAAAGGAAGAAAGGAAGAAAGGAAGAAAGGAAGAAAGGAAGAAAG
>NC_058410.1:122393251-122395926 GCF_002201575.2 Neomonachus schauinslandi
AAGAAAGGAAGAAAGGAAGAAAGGAAGAAAGGAAGAAAGGAAGAAAGGAAGAAAGAAAGAAAGAAAGAAAGGAAGAAAAGTTAGAAACAGGAAGGGGAGGAGCATGTTGTGTGCACAACTACCTTGGTGAAAATAAGGAGGTGTAGTCTTGGACCAGGTATTCCAAAATTAATCTATCTTGGTTCCTCTCCCCCTTGCAGAATTCCGAACAAGAAGTCATATAGCCTACCCTCAAACACCTTTCTTAACGGGATGCTCACTGCACACCAACTGTTGCACTGTTGTGACCAGTACGTTCCAGATGTTATTTCATTTAACCCTTACCATGACCCTCTGAAGCAGATACTATTATAACCATGTTTTTTGGAAAAATAAGCTTAGGTTCAGAGAGATTGAGTACTTGCCCAAAGCCATACAACTAGTAAGTAGGAACATCACTCACTCTGTGAACATAGGTTCAGATGTTGGAACCAGTTTCATAGACCATGTGCTTTCGATTCCCCAAACGGCCCGTTTGTGGTAGGCAGAATTCTAACACAGCCCCGGGAGCCACCCGGCCCTGGTGTATATACACTTTTTCCCAGTTGTTCAAACACGAATCAAGGTACTCCTGTGAAGGGATTTTGCAGATATAATTAAGATTACAAGTCAGTTGGCCTTAAAATAGTGAGATTATGGGGGTGTGCCTCCTCCAATCACATGAGCCCTTTTAGAGCAGAGAATTTTCTTCTGGCTGGTGGCAGAAGAGGACATCAGAATTTCAAAGCAGTAGAGACCCTCTCCTGCTGGCCTTGAAGGAGGAACTACCACCTAGTGGAGAGGGCCATGTGCAAGGCAACCTCGAGGAGCAGAGAATGGCCTCTGATCAACAGCCAAAAAGCAAACAGGAGCCTCAGACCTATGACCACGAGGAACTGGATTCTACCAACCACCCAAGGGCCATGAAAGAGAGCCTTGGGCTTCAGATGGAGCAGCTCAGGATGGTCAGTTGAGGACATGAGCAGAAAACCCATGACTCTCGACCACAGAAACTGTAAGACAACTGTGATGCTTTAAGCCACTGAGTTTGTGGTAACTTGTTACCTAGCAATGAAAAACTACAGCATCTCCTCTTTGGTGAGTGTCTCAGGTCAGTCCCCCAGAAGCCAACCTGAGACAAGGGTTTGAGTGAAGTTTACTCCAGGAAGCAGCAGGAGGGTAGTAGGGAACTGAGCCAGAAAAGGACAGACCCCAGGCTACATTTGCAAGCAGGTGCTGGGGTGGGCACAGGGTTCCATGCTGGGGGATCTGTAAGGGATGAAGCAGACCATCACCCAGAGTGGTTTCACCAAGAGCTGGGGAAGCTGGGCTTTTTAGCCTCTAGTCTGTCCTTCAACAGTCCTCATTTCCAGAGGGGTATGATGGGCAGGACATGCAGTAGGGAGTCTAGGAAGAATGAGTGTCCCAGGAGCATGGGCAGGCACCAACAGTATCTGCTACAAAGACATTCCTTAGAAAGTTCCTTCATATCAGTTGACACATACACTTCAGCCAATTGTCCGGGTTTGGTTCCTTAGCTAATGATGTCTATCTTCTCCATACTTTTCAGATACCTGTAATTTCCATATTCCTGAGGTGTTGTTTCACTAGTTAAAATATCCAGTCCCTTCCTGGACTCCCTCCCCCCAGCCCCATGAAACAGGATTTTCAGTTCAGAACTAGTTCGATTGTTTTGATTGGGAGCTATGAATGCAGGTCTGACCACATCAGCTTCTGGGCAGCCTCATCTGTTCACAGGTGACTCATATGAAGTTGTCCTGCTTCTTTGTGGAACTGCTAAGAACTATCTCACCCTTCCTGTTCCTCTGCTATTAGTATTGGGATTGTAGGAAGGACATTTCATTTGTGGATGAGCTTGGGCACCATTAGGGGCCTATAAAGGTACCGTGTTCATGACCCATTTGTGCAGGTCTGCATTCAGTATTTAACATACCTAAAGTAGGTACAATAAATGGTCAAGGGCAAGGGCACATTATGTTCCGAAAAGAAGATGGGCTCCAGGCATCTGGCCCCATGTCTGGTCATAACCTGTGCCTTTGGCCTTTGGCTTCCTGACATGCTTACCTGCTGGCCCTGGTTCTCTGACTCCTGCTGGAAGGTTAGTCACTGCTCTGTATTCTTCACCTGTCACAGGCTACTCTGTAGTTGGGGGCGGGGGTTGGGGAGCGAAGGGGCCCTCTGCAGGCTGACACTGTGCTCTGAACTGCCCAGAGACCAGGGGCCAGAAGGAGAGGGGCCAGAGAAGTGGCCGCGCCAGGATTAGGTGGAATTAGGCCAGGACCTAGGGCTCTCTGTGGACACACAGTCTCCACCTTGGCATTCAGCACTAAGATCTCTGACTTCCACAGTGTTGAGAAGGGAGACTCACTGAGCCAGTTGCCACTGATCGTGACTACATACCAAACACGAAGTTGTCCGGCCTGAAGATCTGGCCGAATGGTCCAGACCTGACGGAGTCCATGGTGCCCGGCTCCAGATCCACCAGGATGGCCCGAGGTACGTATTTGTTACCTGTGGGGAACAGAGCCGCCCTTAGATGTGCAGCGGGCAAAGGGATCACAGACAAGGCTGTGCTCTATGCTCCTTTCACAGCAGAATCATTAGAGAACATTCTAGCATCTGAGACAAAAGTGAGC